>NC_083102.1:80353125-80469798 GCF_949774975.1 Lagenorhynchus albirostris | reverse complement strand
AGCCGTCAGAATGACCTTCAGCAAAAAGTCTACAAAGAATAAATGCTGAAGGGGTTTCAGAGAACTGTGTACCCTCTAGCTGCCGGGGGGACGTCAACTTGTAGCAGCCAGTAGTGAGAACATAACGGAAGTGCGTTTAAGGGTAAAAATTGAGCTACCGTGTGATCTGGTAGGTCCTCTGATGCGCCGCCTATCACCTGAGCAGAGCAGAATGGAAAAGACACAGGCTGGCAATCCTGCCCTGCAGGAACCTTTAACATAGCCAACACTTGGAAGAACCCGATAAAGGTCCATCAGCAGAAAAATGCACAAAGAGGAAGTGGTCCACGTAAACAATGGAGTATTAGCTATGGAAAACGATGAAACAGTGCCCTTTGCACCACGATAGAAGGACGTAGAGACAGACAACCACCCAACTTGAAGAAAGAAACCGAAAGACAGATATACTATGACGTCACTCATAGGTGTTATCTAAAAAGTGATACTCATGAACTTATTTCCAAGAGAAGGAAAAGCACGGATTGAGAAAACAAAATGATCTTTAACGAAATGGAAAGGTGTAAGGAATGGGTGAATTAGGATACGGGGGTTAACAGACATGTACTGATACATATGACATATATAATCACAAAATCCTATGGGATACCAACAGAGGTCTACTCAACACGGTATAATAACCTTTCCTTTGGGAAGGATCCAAAGATGAACAGACGGATACGTTGATATGATGAACCAGGTTCTGTACACCTAGCAGAAACTGCATGATATATCAAATTTGCTCTGATAATTAATAAAAATTAAATTAAAAAAAAAAACAAACACGAAGTAGGAGATATAATCTCTTGGGGGTCTGCCCTCGCCCTGGCACATTCCACTCTAATTTGCAGCCCACTAACAGGATTTCCAGGAAGGCTCTGCTGCCCAAAATCCCAGAGTTGGAAATGGAGGAATGCTTCCGCCTTGTGGCCGTTTCCCGCAAGAGCGGCTTTAAGCCCACAGCTAACGGTCCCTTAACATTCACAAGGACTCAGGGCTGTAGAGGACACCTGCCCTCAAAACATGTCCTGAGGTAGGGAATGGCCAGAAAATCCAAAACAGGCAAAATGTTCAGGAAGATAACGTGAAGAGGTAAGTTTTACTCACTCTCTTTAAAAGGAAAAGGAAAATGGATAAAAGCTCAACATCAGGATATATTAGACTCATGCAAATCTAATCTACAAAAAGGTTTCAACTCACACCAGTCGACTGACCATCATCAAAAAGTCTTCAAACAGTAAGTGCTGAAGGGGTTTTAGAGAACTGTGTACCCTCTGGCTGC
The DNA here is from genome assembly GCF_949774975.1 of Lagenorhynchus albirostris. Taxonomy (NCBI): domain Eukaryota; kingdom Metazoa; phylum Chordata; class Mammalia; order Artiodactyla; family Delphinidae; genus Lagenorhynchus; species Lagenorhynchus albirostris. The sequence goes on along the minus strand of NC_083102.1, from coordinate 80,468,480 downwards.
TGGTGAGATGTAAAGTGGTAACAGCCAATAATGAGAACAGAAAGGAGCTGCGTTTAAAAGTAAAAACGGAGCTCCCATTCGACGCAGCAGGCCCACCGCTGGGCCTCTCACCCGACAAGACCAGAATCCAGAGGACACAGGCTGCAAAAGCTGCACTGCGGCCTTATTCACAATAGCCAAGACATGGAGGCAACCTAGATGTCCATCAACAGATGAATGGATAAGGAAGAAGTGGTCCATGTACACAATGGACTACTAGCCATGTAAAACAATGAAACACTGCACTTTGAGGCACCATAGATGAGCCTAGGGAGAATCACAGAACATGAGGTAAATTGGAAAGCAAAAGACAGATATCCTATCATATCACTTATAGGTGTTACCTAACTACTGACAAAAATGGACATATTTCCACCGACAAAGACACACAGAGACTTTAAAAAACAAACTATGTGTATCTAAGAGGAAAGGTGGTAGCAACGGATGAATTAAGATTAGATTTACCATACCTATAGAAATACAGATTAATTGGGATGTGGTAAGAGCCACTAATGAAAAAACTCTGATACAAAATAAAAATTAAATTAAAACAAAACGAACAGCAAGTAATGAGACATAAACCTAAGGGGCTTCTTCCTGGCACATTCCGTTCTAATTTACAAGCTACAACACAACTTCCGTTATGGCTCTGCTGCCCTAGTAACCAGATTTGGTAAGGAGAAGTGCTGCCTACAGATTAAGTACATATATCAAAAAGACGGAGCACATAGCAAGGCAGGTCTTCGGAACACTCTGTCACCTTTTACGTGGGAAAAGGATCTGCACGTGAATAGATATATATGATGCACAAATGAACCAGACTGTGTACACCTAGGACAAACTGTATCCTGATCATTACCCCGATTAAAACAACGAACAGGAAGTAACGAGACACAGACTTCAGGGGTTTTGCCTGGCACATTCCATTCTAATTTACAACCTGGGAACACGACCTCCAGAAAGGCTGTGCTGCCCTAGGAACCAGATTTGGGAATGGAGAAATGCTGCCGCCTTGTGGCCGTTTCCCACAACAGCAGCTTTAAACCCAGGGCTAATGGTCACTAAATATTCACCAAACTTGCAGGTCTGTAAATTACACCTGGCCTCCAAAAGAATCCTGGGGTCAAAAATCGACCAAAAATTCAAAAGAGGGCAACCTTCCAAGAAGACAATTTCAAGAGGTACATTGTTCTCACACTTTTTTCTCTGTTTTTCCTAAAGAAAAGAGGAAGGTGTGGAAAGATGCTGAACATTAGGGATTATTAAAGACATACAAATCCAAATTACAGAAACCTATCAGCTCACACCAGTCAGAAAGGCCACAAGCAAACATTCTGCAAACAATAGATGCTGAAGGGGTTGTGGAGAAATGCATACCCTTGGTGCTAATTGGGATGTGGTAAGAGCCGCTAATGAAAAAACACAATGGAGGTGCTTTGAAAAGGGAAACATTGAGCTAGCAGTCAATCAGTCACACCCACTGCCGGGCCTACCCCCCTGAGAAAATGAGAATCAAAAAGTCACAGGCTGGCAATCCTGCGCTCCAGCAATACTTACCGTAGCCAACACTTGGAAGCAACGAAAACGTCCATCAACAGAGGAATGCACCCAGAAGAAGCCGTCCATGTACGCAACGGAATGTGACTCCACTAAAAAATATAAATTAAATTAAAACATCAAACGTAAGTAAGGATACAAGGTTTGGGGCGTTTATCAGGGCACACGGCACTCTAATTTGTATCTGAGGAGCACCACTGGCAGGAAGGTCTGCTTCCCTAGGTACCAGGGTGGGGAACGTAGAAATACTGCGGCCCTCTAGCCGATACCTGCAACAGCAGCTTCGAAATCTCTGCTAATGGTCACTTCATATGCACAAGTACCGCAGGGCTGCAAAGGAAACCTGCCCTCAAAATGTCCTGACGCGGGTGAAGGCCAAAACATTTCAAAATGTGGCACGTATTTCAAGAGAACAATCTGAAGACGTAAGCTGTAATAACGGTTTGAAAAATAAAAGGACGTGCCCGAAAGCTCCATTTCAAGGGATTATGAGACACATGCGGATCCAACCACAAAGAGGTATCAGCTCACCCCGCTAAGAATAACCATCAGCAAAGAAACTACAAACGCTCAGTGCTGAAGAGGTTGTGGAGAAATGCATACCCTCAATTTGAAGTGGGACGTAACCTGGTAAGAGCCACCAATGGGAAGAGAATGGATGTGTCTTTAAAAGGTAAACCCTGAGCTACTATATGATCCATCAGGCCCACTCCTCGGCCTGTAACCTAAGAAGACAGAATTGGAAAGACACAGGCAGGAAATATGCCCTGCAGCAGGATGACAATAGCCAAGACACGGACTCAGCCAAAAAGTCCACCAAGAGATGAGTGGACAGAGAAGAAGTGGTACGTGTACAGATGGAATATTAGCCAAGGAAAAAAATGAAACAATGACATTTGCAGCACGGTAGATGAGTCTAGAGGTAATCATGCAACTGGTAGCAAGTGAGAAAGCGAAAGACACATATCCTATCGTATCCCTTATAGGTGTTACCTAAAAATTGATACCAGTGAAGATATTTCCACAGAGAAATGTAATCACAGATTCATTAAGCAAACTTACGGTTCACCAAACGGAAAGGTGTGAGGATTGGATACATTAGGATGTTGGGGTTAACAGAGATATGCAAACACACGTGAAACGTATCATCACCAAAGACCTACGGCATACCAAGAGGAGACTACTCAACATTGGGTCATAACCTACATGGGAAAAGGATCCGAAGAAGACTAGATACATGTATGTGTGTGAAAGAATCACATCTTGCACACGCCTAGAGCAAACAAAACACTGTAATCAAATTTTCTCTGATACAAAATAAAAATTAAATTAAAACAAAACGAACAGCAAGGAATGAGACATAAACCTAAGGGGCTTCTTCCCGGCACATTCCGTTCTAATTTACAAGCTACAACACAACTTCCGTTATGGCTCTGCTGCCCTAGTAACCAGATTTGGTAAGGAGAAGTGCTGCCGCCTTCTGGCCGTTTCACACAACAGCGCTAATGGTCACTTAATATTCAAACTAATTGCAGGCCTGTAAATGACACCCTGCCATCTAAAAAAACATCCTGGGGGCGTAAATCGACCAGAAAATTCAAACGACGTCCACATTTCAAGAAGACATCTCAAGAGGCATATTTTATGCACGTTGTGTCTTTTCTTTCTTTTTTTCTTCAAAATAAAAGGGAATTGAACAATGCTCAACATCAGCAATTAATAAAGCCATGAAACTCCAACCTACATAAATGTTCACCTCACAGCCGTCAGAATGACCTTCAGCAGAAAGTCTACAAAGAATAAATGCTGAAGGGGTTTCAGAGAACTGTGTACCCTCTAGCTGCCGGGGGGATGTCAACTTGTAGCAGCCAGTAGTGAGAACATAACGGAAGTGCGTTTAAGGGTAAAACTTGAGCTACCGTGTGATCTGGTAGGTCCTCTGATGCGCCGCCTATCACCTGAGCAGAGCAGAATGGAAAAGACACAGGCTGGCAATCCTGCCCTGCAGGAACCTTTAACATAGCCAACACTTGGAAGAACCCGATAAAGGTCCATCAGCAGAAAAATGCACAAAGAGGAAGTGGTCCACGTAAACAATGGAGTATTAGCTATGGAAAACGATGAAACAGTGCCCTTTGCACCACGATAGAAGGACGTAGAGACAACCACCCAACTTGAAGAAAGAAACCGAAAGACAGATATACTATGACGTCACTCATAGGTGTTATCTAAAAAGTGATACTCATGAACTTATTTCCAAGAGAAGGAAAAGCACGGATTGAGGAAACAAAATGATCTTTAACGAAATGGAAAGGTGTAAGGAATGGGTGAATTAGGATACGGGGGTTAACAGACATGTACTGATACATATGACATATATAATCACAAAATCCTATGGGATACCAACAGAGGTCTACTCAACACGGTATAATAACCTTTCCTTTGGGAAGGATCCAAAGATGAACAGACGGATACGTTGATATGATGAACCAGATTCTGTACGCCTAGCAGAAACTGCATGATATATCAGATTTGCTCTGATAATTAATAAAAATTAAATTAAAAAAAAAAACGAACACGAAGTAGGAGATATAATCTCTTGGGGGTCTGCCCTCGCCCTGGCACATTCCACTCTAATTTGCAGCCCACTAACAGGATTTCCAGGAAGGCTCTGCTGCCCAAAAACCCAGAGTTGGAAATGGAGGAATGCTTCCGCCTTGTGGCCGTTTCCCGCAAGAGCGGCTTTCAGCCCACAGCTAACGGTCCCTTAACATTCACAAGGACTCAGGGCTGTAGAGGACACCTGCCCTCAAAACATGTCCTGAGGTAGGGAATGGCCAGAAAATCCAAAACAGGCAAAATGTTCAGGAAGATAACGTGAAGAGGTAAGTTTTACTCACTCTCTTTAAAAGGAAAAGGAAAATGGATAAAAGCTCAACATCAGGATATATTAGACTCATGCAAATCTAATCTACAAAAAGGTTTCAACTCACACCAGTCGACTGACCATCATCAAAAAGTCTTCAAACAGTAAGTGCTGAAGGGGTTTTAGAGAACTGTGTACCCTCTGGCTGCTGGTGAGATGTAAAGTGGTAACAGCCAATAATGAGAACAGAAAGGAGCTGCGTTTAAAAGTAAAAACGGAGCTCCCATTCGACGCAGCAGGCCCACCGCTGGGCCTCTCACCCGACAAGACCAGAATCCAGAGGACACAGGCTGCAAAAGCTGCACTGCGGCCTTATTCACAATAGCCAAGACATGGAGGCAACCTAGATGTCCATCAACAGATGAATGGATAAGGAAGAAGTGGTCCATGTACACAATGGATTACTAGCCATGTAAAACAATGAAACACTGCACTTTGAGGCACCATAGATGAGCCTAGGGAGAATCACAGAACATGAGGTAAATTGGAAAGCAAAAGACAGATATCCTATCATATCACTTATAGGTGTTACCTAACTACTGACAAAAATGGACATATTTCCACCGACAAAGACACACAGAGACTTTAAAAAACAAACTATGTGTATCTAAGAGGAAAGGTGGTAGCAACGGATGAATTAAGATTAGATTTACCATACCTATAGAAATACAGATTAATTGGGATGTGGTAAGAGCCACTAATGAAAAAACTCTGATACAAAATAAAAATTAAATTAAAACAAAACGAACAGCAAGTAATGAGACATAAACCTAAGGGGCTTCTTCCTGGCACATTCCGTTCTAATTTACAAGCTACAACACAACTTCCATTATGGCTCTGCTGCCCTAGTAACCAGATTTGGTAAGGAGAAGTGCTGCCTACAGATTAAGTACATATATCAAAAAGACGGAGCACATAGCAAGGCAGGTCTTCGGAACACTCTGTCACCTTTTACATGGGAAAAGGATCTGCACGTGAATAGATATATATGATGCACAAATGAACCAGACTGTGTACACCTAGGACAAACTGTATCCTGATCATTACCCCGATTAAAACAACGAACAGGAAGTAATGAGACACAGACTTCAGGGGTTTTGCCTGGCACATTCCATTCTAATTTACAACCTGGGAACACGACCTCCAGAAAGGCTGTGCTGCCCTAGGAACCAGATTTGGGAATGGAGAAATGCTGCCGCCTTGTGGCCGTTTCCCACAACAGCAGCTTTAAACCCAGGGCTAATGGTCACTAAATATTCACCAAACTTGCAGGTCTGTAAATTACACCTGGCCTCCAAAAGAATCCTGGGGTCAAAAATCGACCAAAAATTCAAAAGAGGGCAACCTTCCAAGAAGACAATTTCAAGAGGTACATTGTTCTCACACTTTTTTCTTTGTTTTTCCTAAAGAAAAGAGGAAGGTGTGGAAAGATGCTGAACATTAGGGATTATTAAAGACATACAAATCCAAATTACAGAAACCTATCAGCTCACACCAGTCAGAAAGGCCACAAGCAAACATTCTGCAAACAATAGATGCTGAAGGGGTTGTGGAGAAATGCATACCCTTGGTGCTAATTGGGATGTGGTAAGAGCCGCTAATGAAAAAACACAATGGAGGTGCTTTGAAAAGGGAAACATTGAGCTAGCAGTCAATCAGTCACACCCACTGCCGGGCCTACCCCCTGAGAAAATGAGAATCAAAAAGTCACAGGCTGGCAATCCTGCGCTCCAGCAATACTTACCGTAGCCAACACTTGGAAGCAACGAAAACGTCCATCAACAGAGGAATGCACCCAGAAGAAGCCGTCCATGTACGCAACGGAATGTGACTCCACTAAAAAATATAAATTAAATTAAAACATCAAACGTAAGTAAGGACACAAGGTTTGGGGCGTTTATCAGGGCACACTGCACTCTAATTTGTATCTGAGGAGCACCACTGGCAGGAAGGTCTGCTTCCCTAGGTACCAGGGTGGGGAACGTAGAAATACTGCGGCCCTCTAGCCGATACCTGCAACAGCAGCTTCGAAATCTCTGCTAATGGTCACTTCATATGCACAAGTACCGCAGGGCTGCAAAGGAAACCTGCCCTCAAAATGTCCTGACGCAGGTGAAGGCCAAAACATTTCAAAATGTGGCACGTATTTCAAGAGAACAATCTGAAGACGTAAGCTGTAATAACGGTTTGAAAAATAAAAGGACGTGCCCGAAAGCTCCATTTCAAGGGATTATGAGACACATGCGGATCCAACCACAAAGAGGTATCAGCTCACCCCGCTAAGAATAACCATCAGCAAAGAAACTACAAACGCTCAGTGCTGAAGAGGTTGTGGAGAAATGCATACCCTCAATTTGAAGTGGGACGTAACCTGGTAAGAGCCACCAATGGGAAGAGAATGGATGTGTCTTTAAAAGGTAAACCCTGAGCTACTATATGATCCATCAGGCCCACTCCTCGGCCTGTAACCTAAGAAGACAGAATTGGAAAGACACAGGCAGGAAATATGCCCTGCAGCAGGATGACAATAGCCAAGACACGGACTCAGCCAAAAAGTCCACCAAGAGATGAGTGGACAGAGAAGAAGTGGTACGTGTACAGATGGAATATTAGCCAAGGAAAAAAATGAAACAATGACATTTGCAGCACGGTAGATGAGTCTAGAGGTAATCATGCAACTGGTAGCAAGTGAGAAAGCGAAAGACACATATCCTATCGTATCCCTTATAGGTGTTACCTAAAAATTGATACCAGTGAAGATATTTCCACAGAGAAATGTAATCACAGATTCATTAAGCAAACTTACGGTTCACCAAACGGAAAGGTGTGAGGATTGGATACATTAGGATGTTGGGGTTAACAGAGATATGCAAACACACGTGAAATGTATCATCACCAAAGACCTACGGCATACCAAGAGGAGACTACTCAACATTGGGTCATAACCTACATGGGAAAAGGATCCGAAGAAGACTAGATACATGTATGTGTGTGAAAGAATCACATCTTGCACACGCCTAGAGCAAACAAAACACTGTAATCAAATTTTCTCTGATACAAAATAAAAATTAAATTAAAACAAAACGAACAGCAAGGAATGAGACATAAACCTAAGGGGCTTCTTCCCGGCACATTCCGTTCTAATTTACAAGCTACAACACAACTTCCGTTATGGCTCTGCTGCCCTAGTAACCAGATTTGGTAAGGAGAAGTGCTGCCGCCTTCTGGCCGTTTCACCCAACAGCACTAATGGTCACTTAATATTCAAACTAATTGCAGGCCTGTAAATGACACCCTGCCATCTAAAAAAACATCCTGGGGGCGTAAATCGACCAGAAAATTCAAACGACGTCCACATTTCAAGAAGACATCTCAAGAGGCATATTTTATGCACGTTGTGTCTTTTCTTTCTTTTTTTCTTCAAAATAAAAGGGAATTGAACAATGCTCAACATCAGCAATTAATAAAGCCATGAAACTCCAACCTACATAAATGTTCACCTCACAGCCGTCAGAATGACCTTCAGCAAAAAGTCTACAAAGAATAAATGCTGAAGGGGTTTCAGAGAACTGTGTACCCTCTAGCTGCCGGGGGGATGTCAACTTGTAGCAGCCAGTAGTGAGAACATAACGGAAGTGCGTTTAAGGGTAAAAATTGAGCTACCGTGTGATCTGGTAGGTCCTCTGATGCGCCGCCTATCACCTGAGCAGAGCAGAATGGAAAAGACACAGGCTGGCAATCCTGCCCTGCAGGAACCTTTAACATAGCCAACACTTGGAAGAACCCGATAAAGGTCCATCAGCAGAAAAATGCACAAAGAGGAAGTGGTCCACGTAAACAATGGAGTATTAGCTATGGAAAACGATGAAACAGTGCCCTTTGCACCACGATAGAAGGACGTAGAGACAACCACCCAACTTGAAGAAAGAAACCGAAAGACAGATATACTATGACGTCACTCATAGGTGTTATCTAAAAAGTGATACTCATGAACTTATTTCCAAGAGAAGGAAAAGCACGGATTGAGGAAACAAAATGATCTTTAACGAAATGGAAAGGTGTAAGGAATGGGTGAATTAGGATACGGGGGTTAACAGACATGTACTGATACATATGACATATATAATCACAAAATCCTATGGGATACCAACAGAGGTCTACTCAACACGGTATAATAACCTTTCCTTTGGAAAGGATCCAAAGATGAACAGACGGATACGTTGATATGATGAACCAGATTCTGTACACCTAGCAGAAACTGCATGATATATCAGATTTGCTCTGATAATTAATAAAAATTAAATTAAAAAAAAAAACGAACACGAAGTAGGAGATATAATCTCTTGGGGGTCTGCCCTCGCCCTGGCACATTCCACTCTAATTTGCAGCCCACTAACAGGATTTCCAGGAAGGCTCTGCTGCCCAAAAACCCAGAGTTGGAAATGGAGAAATGCTTCCGCCTTGTGGCCGTTTCCCGCAAGAGCGGCTTTCAGCCCACAGCTAACGGTCCCTTAACATTCACAAGGACTCAGGGCTGTAGAGGACACCTGCCCTCAAAACATGTCCTGAGGTAGGGAATGGCCAGAAAATCCAAAACAGGCAAAATGTTCAGGAAGATAACGTGAAGAGGTAAGTTTTACTCACTCTCTTTAAAAGGAAAAGGAAAATGGATAAAAGCTCAACATCAGGATATATTAGACTCATGCAAATCTAATCTACAAAAAGGTTTCAACTCACACCAGTCGACTGACCATCATCAAAAAGTCTTCAAACAGTAAGTGCTGAAGGGGTTTTAGAGAACTGTGTACCCTCTGGCTGCTGGTGAGATGTAAAGTGGTAACAGCCAATAATGAGAACAGAAAGGAGCTGCGTTTAAAAGTAAAAACGGAGCTCCCATTCGACGCAGCAGGCCCACCGCTGGGCCTCTCACCCGACAAGACCAGAATCCAGAGGACACAGGCTGCAAAAGCTGCACTGCGGCCTTATTCACAATAGCCAAGACATGGAGGCAACCTAGATGTCCATCAACAGATGAATGGATAAGGAAGAAGTGGTCCATGTACACAATGGACTACTAGCCATGTAAAACAATGAAACACTGCACTTTGAGGCACCATAGATGAGCCTAGGGAGAATCACAGAACATGAGGTAAATTGGAAAGCAAAAGACAGATATCCTATCATATCACTTATAGGTGTTACCTAACTACTGACAAAAATGGACATATTTCCACCGACAAAGACACACAGAGACTTTAAAAAACAAACTATGTGTATCTAAGAGGAAAGGTGGTAGCAACGGATGAATTAAGATTAGATTTACCATACCTATAGAAATACAGATTAATTGGGATGTGGTAAGAGCCACTAATGAAAAAACTCTGATACAAAATAAAAATTAAATTAAAACAAAACGAACAGCAAGTAATGAGACATAAACCTAAGGGGCTTCTTCCTGGCACATTCCGTTCTAATTTACAAGCTACAACACAACTTCCGTTATGGCTCTGCTGCCCTAGTAACCAGATTTGGTAAGGAGAAGTGCTGCCTACAGATTAAGTACATATATCAAAAAGACGGAGCACATAGCAAGGCAGGTCTTCGGAACACTCTGTCACCTTTTACATGGGAAAAGGATCTGCACGTGAATAGATATATATGATGCACAAATGAACCAGACTGTGTACACCTAGGACAAACTGTATCCTGATCATTACCCCGATTAAAACAACGAACAGGAAGTAATGAGACACAGACTTCAGGGGTTTTGCCTGGCACATTCCATTCTAATTTACAACCTGGGAACACGACCTCCAGAAAGGCTGTGCTGCCCTAGGAACCAGATTTGGGAATGGAGAAATGCTGCCGCCTTGTGGCCGTTTCCCACAACAGCAGCTTTAAACCCAGGGCTAATGGTCACTAAATATTCACCAAACTTGCAGGTCTGTAAATTACACCTGGCCTCCAAAAGAATCCTGGGGTCAAAAATCGACCAAAAATTCAAAAGAGGGCAACCTTCCAAGAAGACAATTTCAAGAGGTACATTGTTCTCACACTTTTTTCTCTGTTTTTCCTAAAGAAAAGAGGAAGGTGTGGAAAGATGCTGAACATTAGGGATTATTAAAGACATACAAATCCAAATTACAGAAACCTATCAGCTCACACCAGTCAGAAAGGCCACAAGCAAACATTCTGCAAACAATAGATGCTGAAGGGGTTGTGGAGAAATGCATACCCTTGGTGCTAATTGGGATGTGGTAAGAGCCGCTAATGAAAAAACACAATGGAGGTGCTTTGAAAAGGGAAACATTGAGCTAGCAGTCAATCAGTCACACCCACTGCCGGGCCTACCCCCCTGAGAAAATGAGAATCAAAAAGTCACAGGCTGGCAATCCTGCGCTCCAGCAATACTTACCGTAGCCAACACTTGGAAGCAACGAAAACGTCCATCAACAGAGGAATGCACCCAGAAGAAGCCGTCCATGTACGCAACGGAATGTGACTCCACTAAAAAATATAAATTAAATTAAAACATCAAACGTAAGTAAGGACACAAGGTTTGGGGCGTTTATCAGGGCACACTGCACTCTAATTTGTATCTGAGGAGCACCACTGGCAGGAAGGTCTGCTTCCCTAGGTACCAGGGTGGGGAACGTAGAAATACTGCGGCCCTCTAGCCGATACCTGCAACAGCAGCTTCGAAATCTCTGCTAATGGTCACTTCATATGCACAAGTACCGCAGGGCTGCAAAGGAAACCTGCCCTCAAAATGTCCTGACGCAGGTGAAGGCCAAAACATTTCAAAATGTGGCACGTATTTCAAGAGAACAATCTGAAGACGTAAGCTGTAATAACGGTTTGAAAAATAAAAGGACGTGCCCGAAAGCTCCATTTCAAGGGATTATGAGACACATGCGGATCCAACCACAAAGAGGTATCAGCTCACCCCGCTAAGAATAACCATCAGCAAAGAAACTACAAACGCTCAGTGCTGAAGAGGTTGTGGAGAAATGCATACCCTCAATTTGAAGTGGGACGTAACCTGGTAAGAGCCACCAATGGGAAGAGAATGGATGTGTCTTTAAAAGGTAAACCCTGAGCTACTATATGATCCATCAGGCCCACTCCTCGGCCTGTAACCTAAGAAGACAGAATTGGAAAGACACAGGCAGGAAATATGCCCTGCAGCAGGATGACAATAGCCAAGACACGGACTCAGCCAAAAAGTCCACCAAGAGATGAGTGGACAGAGAAGAAGTGGTACGTGTACAGATGGAATATTAGCCAAGGAAAAAAATGAAACAATGACATTTGCAGCACGGTAGATGAGTCTAGAGGTAATCATGCAACTGGTAGCAAGTGAGAAAGCGAAAGACACATATCCTATCGTATCCCTTATAGGTGTTACCTAAAAATTGATACCAGTGAAGATATTTCCACAGAGAAATGTAATCACAGATTCATTAAGCAAACTTACGGTTCACCAAACGGAAAGGTGTGAGGATTGGATACATTAGGATGTTGGGGTTAACAGAGATATGCAAACACACGTGAAATGTATCATCACCAAAGACCTACGGCATACCAAGAGGAGACTACTCAACATTGGGTCATAACCTACATGGGAAAAGGATCCGAAGAAGACTAGATACATGTATGTGTGTGAAAGAATCACATCTTGCACACGCCTAGAGCAAACAAAACACTGTAATCAAATTTTCTCTGATACAAAATAAAAATTAAATTAAAACAAAACGAACAGCAAGGAATGAGACATAAACCTAAGGGGCTTCTTCCCGGCACATTCCGTTCTAATTTACAAGCTACAACACAACTTCCGTTATGGCTCTGCTGCCCTAGTAACCAGATTTGGTAAGGAGAAGTGCTGCCGCCTTCTGGCCGTTTCACACAACAGCGCTAATGGTCACTTAATATTCAAACTAATTGCAGGCCTGTAAATGACACCCTGCCATCTAAAAAAACATCCTGGGGGCGTAAATCGACCAGAAAATTCAAACGACGTCCACATTTCAAGAAGACATCTCAAGAGGCATATTTTATGCACGTTGTGTCTTTTCTTTCTTTTTTTCTTCAAAATAAAAGGGAATTGAACAATGCTCAACATCAGCAATTAATAAAGCCATGAAACTCCAACCTACATAAATGTTCACCTCACAGCCGTCAGAATGACCTTCAGCAAAAAGTCTACAAAGAATAAATGCTGAAGGGGTTTCAGAGAACTGTGTACCCTCTAGCTGCCGGGGGGATGTCAACTTGTAGCAGCCAGTAGTGAGAACATAACGGAAGTGCGTTTAAGGGTAAAACTTGAGCTACCGTGTGATCTGGTAGGTCCTCTGATGCGCCGCCTATCACCTGAGCAGAGCAGAATGGAAAAGACACAGGCTGGCAATCCTGCCCTGCAGGAACCTTTAACATAGCCAACACTTGGAAGAACCCGATAAAGGTCCATCAGCAGAAAAATGCACAAAGAGGAAGTGGTCCACGTAAACAATGGAGTATTAGCTATGGAAAACGATGAAACAGTGCCCTTTGCACCACGATAGAAGGACGTAGAGACAACCACCCAACTTGAAGAAAGAAACCGAAAGACAGATATACTATGACGTCACTCATAGGTGTTATCTAAAAAGTGATACTCATGAACTTATTTCCAAGAGAAGGAAAAGCACGGATTGAGGAAACAAAATGATCTTTAACGAAATGGAAAGGTGTAAGGAATGGGTGAATTAGGATACGGGGGTTAACAGACATGTACTGATACATATGACATATATAATCACAAAATCCTATGGGATACCAACAGAGGTCTACTCAACACGGTATAATAACCTTTCCTTTGGGAAGGATCCAAAGATGAACAGACGGATACGTTGATATGATGAACCAGATTCTGTACGCCTAGCAGAAACTGCATGATATATCAGATTTGCTCTGATAATTAATAAAAATTAAATTAAAAAAAAAAACGAACACGAAGTAGGAGATATAATCTCTTGGGGGTCTGCCCTCGCCCTGGCACATTCCACTCTAATTTGCAGCCCACTAACAGGATTTCCAGGAAGGCTCTGCTGCCCAAAAACCCAGAGTTGGAAATGGAGGAATGCTTCCGCCTTGTGGCCGTTTCCCGCAAGAGCGGCTTTCAGCCCACAGCTAACGGTCCCTTAACATTCACAAGGACTCAGGGCTGTAGAGGACACCTGCCCTCAAAACATGTCCTGAGGTAGGGAATGGCCAGAAAATCCAAAACAGGCAAAATGTTCAGGAAGATAACGTGAAGAGGTAAGTTTTACTCACTCTCTTTAAAAGGAAAAGGAAAATGGATAAAAGCTCAACATCAGGATATATTAGACTCATGCAAATCTAATCTACAAAAAGGTTTCAACTCACACCAGTCGACTGACCATCATCAAAAAGTCTTCAAACAGTAAGTGCTGAAGGGGTTTTAGAGAACTGTGTACCCTCTGGCTGCTGGTGAGATGTAAAGTGGTAACAGCCAATAATGAGAACAGAAAGGAGCTGCGTTTAAAAGTAAAAACGGAGCTCCCATTCGACGCAGCAGGCCCACCGCTGGGCCTCTCACCCGACAAGACCAGAATCCAGAGGACACAGGCTGCAAAAGCTGCACTGCGGCCTTATTCACAATAGCCAAGACATGGAGGCAACCTAGATGTCCATCAACAGATGAATGGATAAGGAAGAAGTGGTCCATGTACACAATGGACTACTAGCCATGTAAAACAATGAAACACTGCACTTTGAGGCACCATAGATGAGCCTAGGGAGAATCACAGAACATGAGGTAAATTGGAAAGCAAAAGACAGATATCCTATCATATCACTTATAGGTGTTACCTAACTACTGACAAAAATGGACATATTTCCACCGACAAAGACACACAGAGACTTTAAAAAACAAACTATGTGTATCTAAGAGGAAAGGTGGTAGCAACGGATGAATTAAGATTAGATTTACCATACCTATAGAAATACAGATTAAGTACATATATCAAAAAGACGGAGCACATAGCAAGGCAGGTCTTCGGAACACTCTGTCACCTTTTACGTGGGAAAAGGATCTGCACGTGAATAGATATATATGATGCACAAATGAACCAGACTGTGTACACCTAGGACAAACTGTATCCTGATCATTACCCCGATTAAAACAACGAACAGGAAGTAATGAGACACAGACTTCAGGGGTTTTGCCTGGCACATTCCATTCTAATTTACAACCTGGGAACACGACCTCCAGAAAGGCTGTGCTGCCCTAGGAACCAGATTTGGGAATGGAGAAATGCTGCCGCCTTGTGGCCGTTTCCCACAACAGCAGCTTTAAACCCAGGGCTAATGGTCACTAAATATTCACCAAACTTGCAGGTCTGTAAATTACACCTGGCCTCCAAAAGAATCCTGGGGTCAAAAATCGACCAAAAATTCAAAAGAGGGCAACCTTCCAAGAAGACAATTTCAAGAGGTACATTGTTCTCACACTTTTTTCTTTGTTTTTCCTAAAGAAAAGAGGAAGGTGTGGAAAGATGCTGAACATTAGGGATTATTAAAGACATACAAATCCAAATTACAGAAACCTATCAGCTCACACCAGTCAGAAAGGCCACAAGCAAACATTCTGCAAACAATAGATGCTGAAGGGGTTGTGGAGAAATGCATACCCTTGGTGCTAATTGGGATGTGGTAAGAGCCGCTAATGAAAAAACACAATGGAGGTGCTTTGAAAAGGGAAACATTGAGCTAGCAGTCAATCAGTCACACCCACTGCCGGGCCTACCCCCCTGAGAAAATGAGAATCAAAAAGTCACAGGCTGGCAATCCTGCGCTCCAGCAATACTTACCGTAGCCAACACTTGGAAGCAACGAAAACGTCCATCAACAGAGGAATGCACCCAGAAGAAGCCGTCCATGTACGCAACGGAATGTGACTCCACTAAAAAATATAAATTAAATTAAAACATCAAACGTAAGTAAGGACACAAGGTTTGGGGCGTTTATCAGGGCACACGGCACTCTAATTTGTATCTGAGGAGCACCACTGGCAGGAAGGTCTGCTTCCCTAGGTACCAGGGTGGGGAACGTAGAAATACTGCGGCCCTCTAGCCGATACCTGCAACAGCAGCTTCGAAATCTCTGCTAATGGTCACTTCATATGCACAAGTACCGCAGGGCTGCAAAGGAAACCTGCCCTCAAAATGTCCTGACGCGGGTGAAGGCCAAAACATTTCAAAATGTGGCACGTATTTCAAGAGAACAATCTGAAGACGTAAGCTGTAATAACGGTTTGAAAAATAAAAGGACGTGCCCGAAAGCTCCATTTCAAGGGATTATGAGACACATGCGGATCCAACCACAAAGAGGTATCAGCTCACCCCGCTAAGAATAACCATCAGCAAAGAAACTACAAACGCTCAGTGCTGAAGAGGTTGTGGAGAAATGCATACCCTCAATTTGAAGTGGGACGTAACCTGGTAAGAGCCACCAATGGGAAGAGAATGGATGTGTCTTTAAAAGGTAAACCCTGAGCTACTATATGATCCATCAGGCCCACTCCTCGGCCTGTAACCTAAGAAGACAGAATTGGAAAGACACAGGCAGGAAATATGCCCTGCAGCAGGATGACAATAGCCAAGACACGGACTCAGCCAAAAAGTCCACCAAGAGATGAGTGGACAGAGAAGAAGTGGTACGTGTACAGATGGAATATTAGCCAAGGAAAAAAATGAAACAATGACATTTGCAGCACGGTAGATGAGTCTAGAGGTAATCATGCAACTGGTAGCAAGTGAGAAAGCGAAAGACACATATCCTATCGTATCCCTTATAGGTGTTACCTAAAAATTGATACCAGTGAAGATATTTCCACAGAGAAATGTAATCACAGATTCATTAAGCAAACTTACGGTTCACCAAACGGAAAGGTGTGAGGATTGGATACATTAGGATGTTGGGGTTAACAGAGATATGCAAACACACGTGAAACGTATCATCACCAAAGACCTACGGCATACCAAGAGGAGACTACTCAACATTGGGTCATAACCTACATGGGAAAAGGATCCGAAGAAGACTAGATACATGTATGTGTGTGAAAGAATCACATCTTGCACACGCCTAGAGCAAACAAAACACTGTAATCAAATTTTCTCTGATACAAAATAAAAATTAAATTAAAACAAAACGAACAGCAAGGAATGAGACATAAACCTAAGGGGCTTCTTCCCGGCACATTCCGTTCTAATTTACAAGCTACAACACAACTTCCGTTATGGCTCTGCTGCCCTAGTAACCAGATTTGGTAAGGAGAAGTGCTGCCGCCTTCTGGCCGTTTCACACAACAGCGCTAATGGTCACTTAATATTCAAACTAATTGCAGGCCTGTAAATGACACCCTGCCATCTAAAAAAACATCCTGGGGGCGTAAATCGACCAGAAAATTCAAACGACGTCCACATTTCAAGAAGACATCTCAAGAGGCATATTTTATGCACGTTGTGTCTTTTCTTTCTTTTTTTCTTCAAAATAAAAGGGAATTGAACAATGCTCAACATCAGCAATTAATAAAGCCATGAAACTCCAACCTACATAAATGTTCACCTCACAGCCGTCAGAATGACCTTCAGCAGAAAGTCTACAAAGAATAAATGCTGAAGGGGTTTCAGAGAACTGTGTACCCTCTAGCTGCCGGGGGGATGTCAACTTGTAGCAGCCAGTAGTGAGAACATAACGGAAGTGCGTTTAAGGGTAAAACTTGAGCTACCGTGTGATCTGGTAGGTCCTCTGATGCGCCGCCTATCACCTGAGCAGAGCAGAATGGAAAAGACACAGGCTGGCAATCCTGCCCTGCAGGAACCTTTAACATAGCCAACACTTGGAAGAACCCGATAAAGGTCCATCAGCAGAAAAATGCACAAAGAGGAAGTGGTCCACGTAAACAATGGAGTATTAGCTATGGAAAACGATGAAACAGTGCCCTTTGCACCACGATAGAAGGACGTAGAGACAACCACCCAACTTGAAGAAAGAAACCGAAAGACAGATATACTATGACGTCACTCATAGGTGTTATCTAAAAAGTGATACTCATGAACTTATTTCCAAGAGAAGGAAAAGCACGGATTGAGGAAACAAAATGATCTTTAACGAAATGGAAAGGTGTAAGGAATGGGTGAATTAGGATACGGGGGTTAACAGACATGTACTGATACATATGACATATATAATCACAAAATCCTATGGGATACCAACAGAGGTCTACTCAACACGGTATAATAACCTTTCCTTTGGGAAGGATCCAAAGATGAACAGACGGATACGTTGATATGATGAACCAGATTCTGTACGCCTAGCAGAAACTGCATGATATATCAGATTTGCTCTGATAATTAATAAAAATTAAATTAAAAAAAAAAACGAACACGAAGTAGGAGATATAATCTCTTGGGGGTCTGCCCTCGCCCTGGCACATTCCACTCTAATTTGCAGCCCACTAACAGGATTTCCAGGAAGGCTCTGCTGCCCAAAAACCCAGAGTTGGAAATGGAGGAATGCTTCCGCCTTGTGGCCGTTTCCCGCAAGAGCGGCTTTCAGCCCACAGCTAACGGTCCCTTAACATTCACAAGGACTCAGGGCTGTAGAGGACACCTGCCCTCAAAACATGTCCTGAGGTAGGGAATGGCCAGAAAATCCAAAACAGGCAAAATGTTCAGGAAGATAACGTGAAGAGGTAAGTTTTACTCACTCTCTTTAAAAGGAAAAGGAAAATGGATAAAAGCTCAACATCAGGATATATTAGACTCATGCAAATCTAATCTACAAAAAGGTTTCAACTCACACCAGTCGACTGACCATCATCAAAAAGTCTTCAAACAGTAAGTGCTGAAGGGGTTTTAGAGAACTGTGTACCCTCTGGCTGCTGGTGAGATGTAAAGTGGTAACAGCCAATAATGAGAACAGAAAGGAGCTGCGTTTAAAAGTAAAAACGGAGCTCCCATTCGACGCAGCAGGCCCACCGCTGGGCCTCTCACCCGACAAGACCAGAATCCAGAGGACACAGGCTGCAAAAGCTGCACTGCGGCCTTATTCACAATAGCCAAGACATGGAGGCAACCTAGATGTCCATCAACAGATGAATGGATAAGGAAGAAGTGGTCCATGTACACAATGGACTACTAGCCATGTAAAACAATGAAACACTGCACTTTGAGGCACCATAGATGAGCCTAGGGAGAATCACAGAACATGAGGTAAATTGGAAAGCAAAAGACAGATATCCTATCATATCACTTATAGGTGTTACCTAACTACTGACAAAAATGGACATATTTCCACCGACAAAGACACACAGAGACTTTAAAAAACAAACTATGTGTATCTAAGAGGAAAGGTGGTAGCAACGGATGAATTAAGATTAGATTTACCATACCTATAGAAATACAGATTAAGTACATATATCAAAAAGACGGAGCACATAGCAAGGCAGGTCTTCGGAACACTCTGTCACCTTTTACGTGGGAAAAGGATCTGCACGTGAATAGATATATATGATGCACAAATGAACCAGACTGTGTACACCTAGGACAAACTGTATCCTGATCATTACCCCGATTAAAACAACGAACAGGAAGTAATGAGACACAGACTTCAGGGGTTTTGCCTGGCACATTCCATTCTAATTTACAACCTGGGAACACGACCTCCAGAAAGGCTGTGCTGCCCTAGGAACCAGATTTGGGAATGGAGAAATGCTGCCGCCTTGTGGCCGTTTCCCACAACAGCAGCTTTAAACCCAGGGCTAATGGTCACTAAATATTCACCAAACTTGCAGGTCTGTAAATTACACCTGGCCTCCAAAAGAATCCTGGGGTCAAAAATCGACCAAAAATTCAAAAGAGGGCAACCTTCCAAGAAGACAATTTCAAGAGGTACATTGTTCTCACACTTTTTTCTTTGTTTTTCCTAAAGAAAAGAGGAAGGTGTGGAAAGATGCTGAACATTAGGGATTATTAAAGACATACAAATCCAAATTACAGAAACCTATCAGCTCACACCAGTCAGAAAGGCCACAAGCAAACATTCTGCAAACAATAGATGCTGAAGGGGTTGTGGAGAAATGCATACCCTTGGTGCTAATTGGGATGTGGTAAGAGCCGCTAATGAAAAAACACAATGGAGGTGCTTTGAAAAGGGAAACATTGAGCTAGCAGTCAATCAGTCACACCCACTGCCGGGCCTACCCCCCTGAGAAAATGAGAATCAAAAAGTCACAGGCTGGCAATCCTGCGCTCCAGCAATACTTACCGTAGCCAACACTTGGAAGCAACGAAAACGTCCATCAACAGAGGAATGCACCCAGAAGAAGCCGTCCATGTACGCAACGGAATGTGACTCCACTAAAAAATATAAATTAAATTAAAACATCAAACGTAAGTAAGGACACAAGGTTTGGGGCGTTTATCAGGGCACACTGCACTCTAATTTGTATCTGAGGAGCACCACTGGCAGGAAGGTCTGCTTCCCTAGGTACCAGGGTGGGGAACGTAGAAATACTGCGGCCCTCTAGCCGATACCTGCAACAGCAGCTTCGAAATCTCTGCTAATGGTCACTTCATATGCACAAGTACCGCAGGGCTGCAAAGGAAACCTGCCCTCAAAATGTCCTGACGCGGGTGAAGGCCAAAACATTTCAAAATGTGGCACGTATTTCAAGAGAACAATCTGAAGACGTAAGCTGTAATAACGGTTTGAAAAATAAAAGGACGTGCCCGAAAGCTCCATTTCAAGGGATTATGAGACACATGCGGATCCAACCACAAAGAGGTATCAGCTCACCCCGCTAAGAATAACCATCAGCAAAGAAACTACAAACGCTCAGTGCTGAAGAGGTTGTGGAGAAATGCATACCCTCAATTTGAAGTGGGACGTAACCTGGTAAGAGCCACCAATGGGAAGAGAATGGATGTGTCTTTAAAAGGTAAACCCTGAGCTACTATATGATCCATCAGGCCCACTCCTCGGCCTGTAACCTAAGAAGACAGAATTGGAAAGACACAGGCAGGAAATATGCCCTGCAGCAGGATGACAATAGCCAAGACACGGACTCAGCCAAAAAGTCCACCAAGAGATGAGTGGACAGAGAAGAAGTGGTACGTGTACAGATGGAATATTAGCCAAGGAAAAAAATGAAACAATGACATTTGCAGCACGGTAGATGAGTCTAGAGGTAATCATGCAACTGGTAGCAAGTGAGAAAGCGAAAGACACATATCCTATCGTATCCCTTATAGGTGTTACCTAAAAATTGAT
The DNA here is from genome assembly GCF_949774975.1 of Lagenorhynchus albirostris. Lineage (NCBI taxonomy): Eukaryota > Metazoa > Chordata > Mammalia > Artiodactyla > Delphinidae > Lagenorhynchus > Lagenorhynchus albirostris. The sequence goes on along the minus strand of NC_083102.1, from coordinate 80,447,620 downwards.
ACCAGTGAAGATATTTCCACAGAGAAATGTAATCACAGATTCATTAAGCAAACTTACGGTTCACCAAACGGAAAGGTGTGAGGATTGGATACATTAGGATGTTGGGGTTAACAGAGATATGCAAACACACGTGAAATGTATCATCACCAAAGACCTACGGCATACCAAGAGGAGACTACTCAACATTGGGTCATAACCTACATGGGAAAAGGATCCGAAGAAGACTAGATACATGTATGTGTGTGAAAGAATCACATCTTGCACACGCCTAGAGCAAACAAAACACTGTAATCAAATTTTCTCTGATACAAAATAAAAATTAAATTAAAACAAAACGAACAGCAAGGAATGAGACATAAACCTAAGGGGCTTCTTCCCGGCACATTCCGTTCTAATTTACAAGCTACAACACAACTTCCGTTATGGCTCTGCTGCCCTAGTAACCAGATTTGGTAAGGAGAAGTGCTGCCGCCTTCTGGCCGTTTCACACAACAGCGCTAATGGTCACTTAATATTCAAACTAATTGCAGGCCTGTAAATGACACCCTGCCATCTAAAAAAACATCCTGGGGGCGTAAATCGACCAGAAAATTCAAACGACGTCCACATTTCAAGAAGACATCTCAAGAGGCATATTTTATGCACGTTGTGTCTTTTCTTTCTTTTTTTCTTCAAAATAAAAGGGAATTGAACAATGCTCAACATCAGCAATTAATAAAGCCATGAAACTCCAACCTACATAAATGTTCACCTCACAGCCGTCAGAATGACCTTCAGCAAAAAGTCTACAAAGAATAAATGCTGAAGGGGTTTCAGAGAACTGTGTACCCTCTAGCTGCCGGGGGGATGTCAACTTGTAGCAGCCAGTAGTGAGAACATAACGGAAGTGCGTTTAAGGGTAAAACTTGAGCTACCGTGTGATCTGGTAGGTCCTCTGATGCGCCGCCTATCACCTGAGCAGAGCAGAATGGAAAAGACACAGGCTGGCAATCCTGCCCTGCAGGAACCTTTAACATAGCCAACACTTGGAAGAACCCGATAAAGGTCCATCAGCAGAAAAATGCACAAAGAGGAAGTGGTCCACGTAAACAATGGAGTATTAGCTATGGAAAACGATGAAACAGTGCCCTTTGCACCACGATAGAAGGACGTAGAGACAACCACCCAACTTGAAGAAAGAAACCGAAAGACAGATATACTATGACGTCACTCATAGGTGTTATCTAAAAAGTGATACTCATGAACTTATTTCCAAGAGAAGGAAAAGCACGGATTGAGGAAACAAAATGATCTTTAACGAAATGGAAAGGTGTAAGGAATGGGTGAATTAGGATACGGGGGTTAACAGACATGTACTGATACATATGACATATATAATCACAAAATCCTATGGGATACCAACAGAGGTCTACTCAACACGGTATAATAACCTTTCCTTTGGGAAGGATCCAAAGATGAACAGACGGATACGTTGATATGATGAACCAGATTCTGTACGCCTAGCAGAAACTGCATGATATATCAGATTTGCTCTGATAATTAATAAAAATTAAATTAAAAAAAAAAACGAACACGAAGTAGGAGATATAATCTCTTGGGGGTCTGCCCTCGCCCTGGCACATTCCACTCTAATTTGCAGCCCACTAACAGGATTTCCAGGAAGGCTCTGCTGCCCAAAAACCCAGAGTTGGAAATGGAGGAATGCTTCCGCCTTGTGGCCGTTTCCCGCAAGAGCGGCTTTCAGCCCACAGCTAACGGTCCCTTAACATTCACAAGGACTCAGGGCTGTAGAGGACACCTGCCCTCAAAACATGTCCTGAGGTAGGGAATGGCCAGAAAATCCAAAACAGGCAAAATGTTCAGGAAGATAACGTGAAGAGGTAAGTTTTACTCACTCTCTTTAAAAGGAAAAGGAAAATGGATAAAAGCTCAACATCAGGATATATTAGACTCATGCAAATCTAATCTACAAAAAGGTTTCAACTCACACCAGTCGACTGACCATCATCAAAAAGTCTTCAAACAGTAAGTGCTGAAGGGGTTTTAGAGAACTGTGTACCCTCTGGCTGCTGGTGAGATGTAAAGTGGTAACAGCCAATAATGAGAACAGAAAGGAGCTGCGTTTAAAAGTAAAAACGGAGCTCCCATTCGACGCAGCAGGCCCACCGCTGGGCCTCTCACCCGACAAGACCAGAATCCAGAGGACACAGGCTGCAAAAGCTGCACTGCGGCCTTATTCACAATAGCCAAGACATGGAGGCAACCTAGATGTCCATCAACAGATGAATGGATAAGGAAGAAGTGGTCCATGTACACAATGGACTACTAGCCATGTAAAACAATGAAACACTGCACTTTGAGGCACCATAGATGAGCCTAGGGAGAATCACAGAACATGAGGTAAATTGGAAAGCAAAAGACAGATATCCTATCATATCACTTATAGGTGTTACCTAACTACTGACAAAAATGGACATATTTCCACCGACAAAGACACACAGAGACTTTAAAAAACAAACTATGTGTATCTAAGAGGAAAGGTGGTAGCAACGGATGAATTAAGATTAGATTTACCATACCTATAGAAATACAGATTAAGTACATATATCAAAAAGACGGAGCACATAGCAAGGCAGGTCTTCGGAACACTCTGTCACCTTTTACGTGGGAAAAGGATCTGCACGTGAATAGATATATATGATGCACAAATGAACCAGACTGTGTACACCTAGGACAAACTGTATCCTGATCATTACCCCGATTAAAACAACGAACAGGAAGTAATGAGACACAGACTTCAGGGGTTTTGCCTGGCACATTCCATTCTAATTTACAACCTGGGAACACGACCTCCAGAAAGGCTGTGCTGCCCTAGGAACCAGATTTGGGAATGGAGAAATGCTGCCGCCTTGTGGCCGTTTCCCACAACAGCAGCTTTAAACCCAGGGCTAATGGTCACTAAATATTCACCAAACTTGCAGGTCTGTAAATTACACCTGGCCTCCAAAAGAATCCTGGGGTCAAAAATCGACCAAAAATTCAAAAGAGGGCAACCTTCCAAGAAGACAATTTCAAGAGGTACATTGTTCTCACACTTTTTTCTTTGTTTTTCCTAAAGAAAAGAGGAAGGTGTGGAAAGATGCTGAACATTAGGGATTATTAAAGACATACAAATCCAAATTACAGAAACCTATCAGCTCACACCAGTCAGAAAGGCCACAAGCAAACATTCTGCAAACAATAGATGCTGAAGGGGTTGTGGAGAAATGCATACCCTTGGTGCTAATTGGGATGTGGTAAGAGCCGCTAATGAAAAAACACAATGGAGGTGCTTTGAAAAGGGAAACATTGAGCTAGCAGTCAATCAGTCACACCCACTGCCGGGCCTACCCCCCTGAGAAAATGAGAATCAAAAAGTCACAGGCTGGCAATCCTGCGCTCCAGCAATACTTACCGTAGCCAACACTTGGAAGCAACGAAAACGTCCATCAACAGAGGAATGCACCCAGAAGAAGCCGTCCATGTACGCAACGGAATGTGACTCCACTAAAAAATATAAATTAAATTAAAACATCAAACGTAAGTAAGGATACAAGGTTTGGGGCGTTTATCAGGGCACACGGCACTCTAATTTGTATCTGAGGAGCACCACTGGCAGGAAGGTCTGCTTCCCTAGGTACCAGGGTGGGGAACGTAGAAATACTGCGGCCCTCTAGCCGATACCTGCAACAGCAGCTTCGAAATCTCTGCTAATGGTCACTTCATATGCACAAGTACCGCAGGGCTGCAAAGGAAACCTGCCCTCAAAATGTCCTGACGCGGGTGAAGGCCAAAACATTTCAAAATGTGGCACGTATTTCAAGAGAACAATCTGAAGACGTAAGCTGTAATAACGGTTTGAAAAATAAAAGGACGTGCCCGAAAGCTCCATTTCAAGGGATTATGAGACACATGCGGATCCAACCACAAAGAGGTATCAGCTCACCCCGCTAAGAATAACCATCAGCAAAGAAACTACAAACGCTCAGTGCTGAAGAGGTTGTGGAGAAATGCATACCCTCAATTTGAAGTGGGACGTAACCTGGTAAGAGCCACCAATGGGAAGAGAATGGATGTGTCTTTAAAAGGTAAACCCTGAGCTACTATATGATCCATCAGGCCCACTCCTCGGCCTGTAACCTAAGAAGACAGAATTGGAAAGACACAGGCAGGAAATATGCCCTGCAGCAGGATGACAATAGCCAAGACACGGACTCAGCCAAAAAGTCCACCAAGAGATGAGTGGACAGAGAAGAAGTGGTACGTGTACAGATGGAATATTAGCCAAGGAAAAAAATGAAACAATGACATTTGCAGCACGGTAGATGAGTCTAGAGGTAATCATGCAACTGGTAGCAAGTGAGAAAGCGAAAGACACATATCCTATCGTATCCCTTATAGGTGTTACCTAAAAATTGATACCAGTGAAGATATTTCCACAGAGAAATGTAATCACAGATTCATTAAGCAAACTTACGGTTCACCAAACGGAAAGGTGTGAGGATTGGATACATTAGGATGTTGGGGTTAACAGAGATATGCAAACACACGTGAAATGTATCATCACCAAAGACCTACGGCATACCAAGAGGAGACTACTCAACATTGGGTCATAACCTACATGGGAAAAGGATCCGAAGAAGACTAGATACATGTATGTGTGTGAAAGAATCACATCTTGCACACGCCTAGAGCAAACAAAACACTGTAATCAAATTTTCTCTGATACAAAATAAAAATTAAATTAAAACAAAACGAACAGCAAGGAATGAGACATAAACCTAAGGGGCTTCTTCCCGGCACATTCCGTTCTAATTTACAAGCTACAACACAACTTCCGTTATGGCTCTGCTGCCCTAGTAACCAGATTTGGTAAGGAGAAGTGCTGCCGCCTTCTGGCCGTTTCACACAACAGCGCTAATGGTCACTTAATATTCAAACTAATTGCAGGCCTGTAAATGACACCCTGCCATCTAAAAAAACATCCTGGGGGCGTAAATCGACCAGAAAATTCAAACGACGTCCACATTTCAAGAAGACATCTCAAGAGGCATATTTTATGCACGTTGTGTCTTTTCTTTCTTTTTTTCTTCAAAATAAAAGGGAATTGAACAATGCTCAACATCAGCAATTAATAAAGCCATGAAACTCCAACCTACATAAATGTTCACCTCACAGCCGTCAGAATGACCTTCAGCAAAAAGTCTACAAAGAATAAATGCTGAAGGGGTTTCAGAGAACTGTGTACCCTCTAGCTGCCGGGGGGATGTCAACTTGTAGCAGCCAGTAGTGAGAACATAACGGAAGTGCGTTTAAGGGTAAAACTTGAGCTACCGTGTGATCTGGTAGGTCCTCTGATGCGCCGCCTATCACCTGAGCAGAGCAGAATGGAAAAGACACAGGCTGGCAATCCTGCCCTGCAGGAACCTTTAACATAGCCAACACTTGGAAGAACCCGATAAAGGTCCATCAGCAGAAAAATGCACAAAGAGGAAGTGGTCCACGTAAACAATGGAGTATTAGCTATGGAAAACGATGAAACAGTGCCCTTTGCACCACGATAGAAGGACGTAGAGACAACCACCCAACTTGAAGAAAGAAACCGAAAGACAGATATACTATGACGTCACTCATAGGTGTTATCTAAAAAGTGATACTCATGAACTTATTTCCAAGAGAAGGAAAAGCACGGATTGAGGAAACAAAATGATCTTTAACGAAATGGAAAGGTGTAAGGAATGGGTGAATTAGGATACGGGGGTTAACAGACATGTACTGATACATATGACATATATAATCACAAAATCCTATGGGATACCAACAGAGGTCTACTCAACACGGTATAATAACCTTTCCTTTGGGAAGGATCCAAAGATGAACAGACGGATACGTTGATATGATGAACCAGATTCTGTACGCCTAGCAGAAACTGCATGATATATCAGATTTGCTCTGATAATTAATAAAAATTAAATTAAAAAAAAAAACGAACACGAAGTAGGAGATATAATCTCTTGGGGGTCTGCCCTCGCCCTGGCACATTCCACTCTAATTTGCAGCCCACTAACAGGATTTCCAGGAAGGCTCTGCTGCCCAAAAACCCAGAGTTGGAAATGGAGGAATGCTTCCGCCTTGTGGCCGTTTCCCGCAAGAGCGGCTTTCAGCCCACAGCTAACGGTCCCTTAACATTCACAAGGACTCAGGGCTGTAGAGGACACCTGCCCTCAAAACATGTCCTGAGGTAGGGAATGGCCAGAAAATCCAAAACAGGCAAAATGTTCAGGAAGATAACGTGAAGAGGTAAGTTTTACTCACTCTCTTTAAAAGGAAAAGGAAAATGGATAAAAGCTCAACATCAGGATATATTAGACTCATGCAAATCTAATCTACAAAAGGTTTCAACTCACACCAGTCGACTGACCATCATCAAAAAGTCTTCAAACAGTAAGTGCTGAAGGGGTTTTAGAGAACTGTGTACCCTCTGGCTGCTGGTGAGATGTAAAGTGGTAACAGCCAATAATGAGAACAGAAAGGAGCTGCGTTTAAAAGTAAAAACGGAGCTCCCATTCGACGCAGCAGGCCCACCGCTGGGCCTCTCACCCGACAAGACCAGAATCCAGAGGACACAGGCTGCAAAAGCTGCACTGCGGCCTTATTCACAATAGCCAAGACATGGAGGCAACCTAGATGTCCATCAACAGATGAATGGATAAGGAAGAAGTGGTCCATGTACACAATGGACTACTAGCCATGTAAAACAATGAAACACTGCACTTTGAGGCACCATAGATGAGCCTAGGGAGAATCACAGAACATGAGGTAAATTGGAAAGCAAAAGACAGATATCCTATCATATCACTTATAGGTGTTACCTAACTACTGACAAAAATGGACATATTTCCACCGACAAAGACACACAGAGACTTTAAAAAACAAACTATGTGTATCTAAGAGGAAAGGTGGTAGCAACGGATGAATTAAGATTAGATTTACCATACCTATAGAAATACAGATTAAGTACATATATCAAAAAGACGGAGCACATAGCAAGGCAGGTCTTCGGAACACTCTGTCACCTTTTACGTGGGAAAAGGATCTGCACGTGAATAGATATATATGATGCACAAATGAACCAGACTGTGTACACCTAGGACAAACTGTATCCTGATCATTACCCCGATTAAAACAACGAACAGGAAGTAATGAGACACAGACTTCAGGGGTTTTGCCTGGCACATTCCATTCTAATTTACAACCTGGGAACACGACCTCCAGAAAGGCTGTGCTGCCCTAGGAACCAGATTTGGGAATGGAGAAATGCTGCCGCCTTGTGGCCGTTTCCCACAACAGCAGCTTTAAACCCAGGGCTAATGGTCACTAAATATTCACCAAACTTGCAGGTCTGTAAATTACACCTGGCCTCCAAAAGAATCCTGGGGTCAAAAATCGACCAAAAATTCAAAAGAGGGCAACCTTCCAAGAAGACAATTTCAAGAGGTACATTGTTCTCACACTTTTTTCTTTGTTTTTCCTAAAGAAAAGAGGAAGGTGTGGAAAGATGCTGAACATTAGGGATTATTAAAGACATACAAATCCAAATTACAGAAACCTATCAGCTCACACCAGTCAGAAAGGCCACAAGCAAACATTCTGCAAACAATAGATGCTGAAGGGGTTGTGGAGAAATGCATACCCTTGGTGCTAATTGGGATGTGGTAAGAGCCGCTAATGAAAAAACACAATGGAGGTGCTTTGAAAAGGGAAACATTGAGCTAGCAGTCAATCAGTCACACCCACTGCCGGGCCTACCCCCCTGAGAAAATGAGAATCAAAAAGTCACAGGCTGGCAATCCTGCGCTCCAGCAATACTTACCGTAGCCAACACTTGGAAGCAACGAAAACGTCCATCAACAGAGGAATGCACCCAGAAGAAGCCGTCCATGTACGCAACGGAATGTGACTCCACTAAAAAATATAAATTAAATTAAAACATCAAACGTAAGTAAGGACACAAGGTTTGGGGCGTTTATCAGGGCACACTGCACTCTAATTTGTATCTGAGGAGCACCACTGGCAGGAAGGTCTGCTTCCCTAGGTACCAGGGTGGGGAACGTAGAAATACTGCGGCCCTCTAGCCGATACCTGCAACAGCAGCTTCGAAATCTCTGCTAATGGTCACTTCATATGCACAAGTACCGCAGGGCTGCAAAGGAAACCTGCCCTCAAAATGTCCTGACGCGGGTGAAGGCCAAAACATTTCAAAATGTGGCACGTATTTCAAGAGAACAATCTGAAGACGTAAGCTGTAATAACGGTTTGAAAAATAAAAGGACGTGCCCGAAAGCTCCATTTCAAGGGATTATGAGACACATGCGGATCCAACCACAAAGAGGTATCAGCTCACCCCGCTAAGAATAACCATCAGCAAAGAAACTACAAACGCTCAGTGCTGAAGAGGTTGTGGAGAAATGCATACCCTCAATTTGAAGTGGGACGTAACCTGGTAAGAGCCACCAATGGGAAGAGAATGGATGTGTCTTTAAAAGGTAAACCCTGAGCTACTATATGATCCATCAGGCCCACTCCTCGGCCTGTAACCTAAGAAGACAGAATTGGAAAGACACAGGCAGGAAATATGCCCTGCAGCAGGATGACAATAGCCAAGACACGGACTCAGCCAAAAAGTCCACCAAGAGATGAGTGGACAGAGAAGAAGTGGTACGTGTACAGATGGAATATTAGCCAAGGAAAAAAATGAAACAATGACATTTGCAGCACGGTAGATGAGTCTAGAGGTAATCATGCAACTGGTAGCAAGTGAGAAAGCGAAAGACACATATCCTATCGTATCCCTTATAGGTGTTACCTAAAAATTGATACCAGTGAAGATATTTCCACAGAGAAATGTAATCACAGATTCATTAAGCAAACTTACGGTTCACCAAACGGAAAGGTGTGAGGATTGGATACATTAGGATGTTGGGGTTAACAGAGATATGCAAACACACGTGAAACGTATCATCACCAAAGACCTACGGCATACCAAGAGGAGACTACTCAACATTGGGTCATAACCTACATGGGAAAAGGATCCGAAGAAGACTAGATACATGTATGTGTGTGAAAGAATCACATCTTGCACACGCCTAGAGCAAACAAAACACTGTAATCAAATTTTCTCTGATACAAAATAAAAATTAAATTAAAACAAAACGAACAGCAAGGAATGAGACATAAACCTAAGGGGCTTCTTCCCGGCACATTCCGTTCTAATTTACAAGCTACAACACAACTTCCGTTATGGCTCTGCTGCCCTAGTAACCAGATTTGGTAAGGAGAAGTGCTGCCGCCTTCTGGCCGTTTCACACAACAGCGCTAATGGTCACTTAATATTCAAACTAATTGCAGGCCTGTAAATGACACCCTGCCATCTAAAAAAACATCCTGGGGGCGTAAATCGACCAGAAAATTCAAACGACGTCCACATTTCAAGAAGACATCTCAAGAGGCATATTTTATGCACGTTGTGTCTTTTCTTTCTTTTTTTCTTCAAAATAAAAGGGAATTGAACAATGCTCAACATCAGCAATTAATAAAGCCATGAAACTCCAACCTACATAAATGTTCACCTCACAGCCGTCAGAATGACCTTCAGCAGAAAGTCTACAAAGAATAAATGCTGAAGGGGTTTCAGAGAACTGTGTACCCTCTAGCTGCCGGGGGGATGTCAACTTGTAGCAGCCAGTAGTGAGAACATAACGGAAGTGCGTTTAAGGGTAAAACTTGAGCTACCGTGTGATCTGGTAGGTCCTCTGATGCGCCGCCTATCACCTGAGCAGAGCAGAATGGAAAAGACACAGGCTGGCAATCCTGCCCTGCAGGAACCTTTAACATAGCCAACACTTGGAAGAACCCGATAAAGGTCCATCAGCAGAAAAATGCACAAAGAGGAAGTGGTCCACGTAAACAATGGAGTATTAGCTATGGAAAACGATGAAACAGTGCCCTTTGCACCACGATAGAAGGACGTAGAGACAACCACCCAACTTGAAGAAAGAAACCGAAAGACAGATATACTATGACGTCACTCATAGGTGTTATCTAAAAAGTGATACTCATGAACTTATTTCCAAGAGAAGGAAAAGCACGGATTGAGGAAACAAAATGATCTTTAACGAAATGGAAAGGTGTAAGGAATGGGTGAATTAGGATACGGGGGTTAACAGACATGTACTGATACATATGACATATATAATCACAAAATCCTATGGGATACCAACAGAGGTCTACTCAACACGGTATAATAACCTTTCCTTTGGGAAGGATCCAAAGATGAACAGACGGATACGTTGATATGATGAACCAGATTCTGTACGCCTAGCAGAAACTGCATGATATATCAGATTTGCTCTGATAATTAATAAAAATTAAATTAAAAAAAAAAACGAACACGAAGTAGGAGATATAATCTCTTGGGGGTCTGCCCTCGCCCTGGCACATTCCACTCTAATTTGCAGCCCACTAACAGGATTTCCAGGAAGGCTCTGCTGCCCAAAAACCCAGAGTTGGAAATGGAGGAATGCTTCCGCCTTGTGGCCGTTTCCCGCAAGAGCGGCTTTCAGCCCACAGCTAACGGTCCCTTAACATTCACAAGGACTCAGGGCTGTAGAGGACACCTGCCCTCAAAACATGTCCTGAGGTAGGGAATGGCCAGAAAATCCAAAACAGGCAAAATGTTCAGGAAGATAACGTGAAGAGGTAAGTTTTACTCACTCTCTTTAAAAGGAAAAGGAAAATGGATAAAAGCTCAACATCAGGATATATTAGACTCATGCAAATCTAATCTACAAAAAGGTTTCAACTCACACCAGTCGACTGACCATCATCAAAAAGTCTTCAAACAGTAAGTGCTGAAGGGGTTTTAGAGAACTGTGTACCCTCTGGCTGCTGGTGAGATGTAAAGTGGTAACAGCCAATAATGAGAACAGAAAGGAGCTGCGTTTAAAAGTAAAAACGGAGCTCCCATTCGACGCAGCAGGCCCACCGCTGGGCCTCTCACCCGACAAGACCAGAATCCAGAGGACACAGGCTGCAAAAGCTGCACTGCGGCCTTATTCACAATAGCCAAGACATGGAGGCAACCTAGATGTCCATCAACAGATGAATGGATAAGGAAGAAGTGGTCCATGTACACAATGGATTACTAGCCATGTAAAACAATGAAACACTGCACTTTGAGGCACCATAGATGAGCCTAGGGAGAATCACAGAACATGAGGTAAATTGGAAAGCAAAAGACAGATATCCTATCATATCACTTATAGGTGTTACCTAACTACTGACAAAAATGGACATATTTCCACCGACAAAGACACACAGAGACTTTAAAAAACAAACTATGTGTATCTAAGAGGAAAGGTGGTAGCAACGGATGAATTAAGATTAGATTTACCATACCTATAGAAATACAGATTAATTGGGATGTGGTAAGAGCCACTAATGAAAAAACTCTGATACAAAATAAAAATTAAATTAAAACAAAACGAACAGCAAGTAATGAGACATAAACCTAAGGGGCTTCTTCCTGGCACATTCCGTTCTAATTTACAAGCTACAACACAACTTCCATTATGGCTCTGCTGCCCTAGTAACCAGATTTGGTAAGGAGAAGTGCTGCCTACAGATTAAGTACATATATCAAAAAGACGGAGCACATAGCAAGGCAGGTCTTCGGAACACTCTGTCACCTTTTACATGGGAAAAGGATCTGCACGTGAATAGATATATATGATGCACAAATGAACCAGACTGTGTACACCTAGGACAAACTGTATCCTGATCATTACCCCGATTAAAACAACGAACAGGAAGTAATGAGACACAGACTTCAGGGGTTTTGCCTGGCACATTCCATTCTAATTTACAACCTGGGAACACGACCTCCAGAAAGGCTGTGCTGCCCTAGGAACCAGATTTGGGAATGGAGAAATGCTGCCGCCTTGTGGCCGTTTCCCACAACAGCAGCTTTAAACCCAGGGCTAATGGTCACTAAATATTCACCAAACTTGCAGGTCTGTAAATTACACCTGGCCTCCAAAAGAATCCTGGGGTCAAAAATCGACCAAAAATTCAAAAGAGGGCAACCTTCCAAGAAGACAATTTCAAGAGGTACATTGTTCTCACACTTTTTTCTCTGTTTTTCCTAAAGAAAAGAGGAAGGTGTGGAAAGATGCTGAACATTAGGGATTATTAAAGACATACAAATCCAAATTACAGAAACCTATCAGCTCACACCAGTCAGAAAGGCCACAAGCAAACATTCTGCAAACAATAGATGCTGAAGGGGTTGTGGAGAAATGCATACCCTTGGTGCTAATTGGGATGTGGTAAGAGCCGCTAATGAAAAAACACAATGGAGGTGCTTTGAAAAGGGAAACATTGAGCTAGCAGTCAATCAGTCACACCCACTGCCGGGCCTACCCCCCTGAGAAAATGAGAATCAAAAAGTCACAGGCTGGCAATCCTGCGCTCCAGCAATACTTACCGTAGCCAACACTTGGAAGCAACGAAAACGTCCATCAACAGAGGAATGCACCCAGAAGAAGCCGTCCATGTACGCAACGGAATGTGACTCCACTAAAAAATATAAATTAAATTAAAACATCAAACGTAAGTAAGGACACAAGGTTTGGGGCGTTTATCAGGGCACACTGCACTCTAATTTGTATCTGAGGAGCACCACTGGCAGGAAGGTCTGCTTCCCTAGGTACCAGGGTGGGGAACGTAGAAATACTGCGGCCCTCTAGCCGATACCTGCAACAGCAGCTTCGAAATCTCTGCTAATGGTCACTTCATATGCACAAGTACCGCAGGGCTGCAAAGGAAACCTGCCCTCAAAATGTCCTGACGCGGGTGAAGGCCAAAACATTTCAAAATGTGGCACGTATTTCAAGAGAACAATCTGAAGACGTAAGCTGTAATAACGGTTTGAAAAATAAAAGGACGTGCCCGAAAGCTCCATTTCAAGGGATTATGAGACACATGCGGATCCAACCACAAAGAGGTATCAGCTCACCCCGCTAAGAATAACCATCAGCAAAGAAACTACAAACGCTCAGTGCTGAAGAGGTTGTGGAGAAATGCATACCCTCAATTTGAAGTGGGACGTAACCTGGTAAGAGCCACCAATGGGAAGAGAATGGATGTGTCTTTAAAAGGTAAACCCTGAGCTACTATATGATCCATCAGGCCCACTCCTCGGCCTGTAACCTAAGAAGACAGAATTGGAAAGACACAGGCAGGAAATATGCCCTGCAGCAGGATGACAATAGCCAAGACACGGACTCAGCCAAAAAGTCCACCAAGAGATGAGTGGACAGAGAAGAAGTGGTACGTGTACAGATGGAATATTAGCCAAGGAAAAAAATGAAACAATGACATTTGCAGCACGGTAGATGAGTCTAGAGGTAATCATGCAACTGGTAGCAAGTGAGAAAGCGAAAGACACATATCCTATCGTATCCCTTATAGGTGTTACCTAAAAATTGATACCAGTGAAGATATTTCCACAGAGAAATGTAATCACAGATTCATTAAGCAAACTTACGGTTCACCAAACGGAAAGGTGTGAGGATTGGATACATTAGGATGTTGGGGTTAACAGAGATATGCAAACACACGTGAAATGTATCATCACCAAAGACCTACGGCATACCAAGAGGAGACTACTCAACATTGGGTCATAACCTACATGGGAAAAGGATCCGAAGAAGACTAGATACATGTATGTGTGTGAAAGAATCACATCTTGCACACGCCTAGAGCAAACAAAACATTGTAATCAAATTTTCTCTGATACAAAATAAAAATTAAATTAAAACAAAACGAACAGCAAGGAATGAGACATAAACCTAAGGGGCTTCTTCCCGGCACATTCCGTTCTAATTTACAAGCTACAACACAACTTCCGTTATGGCTCTGCTGCCCTAGTAACCAGATTTGGTAAGGAGAAGTGCTGCCGCCTTCTGGCCGTTTCACCCAACAGCACTAATGGTCACTTAATATTCAAACTAATTGCAGGCCTGTAAATGACACCCTGCCATCTAAAAAAACATCCTGGGGGCGTAAATCGACCAGAAAATTCAAACGACGTCCACATTTCAAGAAGACATCTCAAGAGGCATATTTTATGCACGTTGTGTCTTTTCTTTCTTTTTTTCTTCAAAATAAAAGGGAATTGAACAATGCTCAACATCAGCAATTAATAAAGCCATGAAACTCCAACCTACATAAATGTTCACCTCACAGCCGTCAGAATGACCTTCAGCAAAAAGTCTACAAAGAATAAATGCTGAAGGGGTTTCAGAGAACTGTGTACCCTCTAGCTGCCGGGGGGACGTCAACTTGTAGCAGCCAGTAGTGAGAACATAACGGAAGTGCGTTTAAGGGTAAAAATTGAGCTACCGTGTGATCTGGTAGGTCCTCTGATGCGCCGCCTATCACCTGAGCAGAGCAGAATGGAAAAGACACAGGCTGGCAATCCTGCCCTGCAGGAACCTTTAACATAGCCAACACTTGGAAGAACCCGATAAAGGTCCATCAGCAGAAAAATGCACAAAGAGGAAGTGGTCCACGTAAACAATGGAGTATTAGCTATGGAAAACGATGAAACAGTGCCCTTTGCACCACGATAGAAGGACGTAGAGACAACCACCCAACTTGAAGAAAGAAACCGAAAGACAGATATACTATGACGTCACTCATAGGTGTTATCTAAAAAGTGATACTCATGAACTTATTTCCAAGAGAAGGAAAAGCACGGATTGAGGAAACAAAATGATCTTTAACGAAATGGAAAGGTGTAAGGAATGGGTGAATTAGGATACGGGGGTTAACAGACATGTACTGATACATATGACATATATAATCACAAAATCCTATGGGATACCAACAGAGGTCTACTCAACACGGTATAATAACCTTTCCTTTGGGAAGGATCCAAAGATGAACAGACGGATACGTTGATATGATGAACCAGATTCTGTACACCTAGCAGAAACTGCATGATATATCAAATTTGCTCTGATAATTAATAAAAATTAAATTAAAAAAAAAAACGAACACGAAGTAGGAGATATAATCTCTTGGGGGTCTGCCCTCGCCCTGGCACATTCCACTCTAATTTGCAGCCCACTAACAGGATTTCCAGGAAGGCTCTGCTGCCCAAAAACCCAGAGTTGGAAATGGAGGAATGCTTCCGCCTTGTGGCCGTTTCCCGCAAGAGCGGCTTTCAGCCCACAGCTAACGGTCCCTTAACATTCACAAGGACTCAGGGCTGTAGAGGACACCTGCCCTCAAAACATGTCCTGAGGTAGGGAATGGCCAGAAAATCCAAAACAGGCAAAATGTTCAGGAAGATAACGTGAAGAGGTAAGTTTTACTCACTCTCTTTAAAAGGAAAAGGAAAATGGATAAAAGCTCAACATCAGGATATATTAGACTCATGCAAATCTAATCTACAAAAAGGTTTCAACTCACACCAGTCGACTGACCATCATCAAAAAGTCTTCAAACAGTAAGTGCTGAAGGGGTTTTAGAGAACTGTGTACCCTCTGGCTGCTGGTGAGATGTAAAGTGGTAACAGCCAATAATGAGAACAGAAAGGAGCTGCGTTTAAAAGTAAAAACGGAGCTCCCATTCGACGCAGCAGGCCCACCGCTGGGCCTCTCACCCGACAAGACCAGAATCCAGAGGACACAGGCTGCAAAAGCTGCACTGCGGCCTTATTCACAATAGCCAAGACATGGAGGCAACCTAGATGTCCATCAACAGATGAATGGATAAGGAAGAAGTGGTCCATGTACACAATGGACTACTAGCCATGTAAAACAATGAAACACTGCACTTTGAGGCACCATAGATGAGCCTAGGGAGAATCACAGAACATGAGGTAAATTGGAAAGCAAAAGACAGATATCCTATCATATCACTTATAGGTGTTACCTAACTACTGACAAAAATGGACATATTTCCACCGACAAAGACACACAGAGACTTTAAAAAACAAACTATGTGTATCTAAGAGGAAAGGTGGTAGCAACGGATGAATTAAGATTAGATTTACCATACCTATAGAAATACAGATTAATTGGGATGTGGTAAGAGCCACTAATGAAAAAACTCTGATACAAAATAAAAATTAAATTAAAACAAAACGAACAGCAAGTAATGAGACATAAACCTAAGGGGCTTCTTCCTGGCACATTCCGTTCTAATTTACAAGCTACAACACAACTTCCGTTATGGCTCTGCTGCCCTAGTAACCAGATTTGGTAAGGAGAAGTGCTGCCTACAGATTAAGTACATATATCAAAAAGACGGAGCACATAGCAAGGCAGGTCTTCGGAACACTCTGTCACCTTTTACGTGGGAAAAGGATCTGCACGTGAATAGATATATATGATGCACAAATGAACCAGACTGTGTACACCTAGGACAAACTGTATCCTGATCATTACCCCGATTAAAACAACGAACAGGAAGTAACGAGACACAGACTTCAGGGGTTTTGCCTGGCACATTCCATTCTAATTTACAACCTGGGAACACGACCTCCAGAAAGGCTGTGCTGCCCTAGGAACCAGATTTGGGAATGGAGAAATGCTGCCGCCTTGTGGCCGTTTCCCACAACAGCAGCTTTAAACCCAGGGCTAATGGTCACTAAATATTCACCAAACTTGCAGGTCTGTAAATTACACCTGGCCTCCAAAAGAATCCTGGGGTCAAAAATCGACCAAAAATTCAAAAGAGGGCAACCTTCCAAGAAGACAATTTCAAGAGGTACATTGTTCTCACACTTTTTTCTCTGTTTTTCCTAAAGAAAAGAGGAAGGTGTGGAAAGATGCTGAACATTAGGGATTATTAAAGACATACAAATCCAAATTACAGAAACCTATCAGCTCACACCAGTCAGAAAGGCCACAAGCAAACATTCTGCAAACAATAGATGCTGAAGGGGTTGTGGAGAAATGCATACCCTTGGTGCTAATTGGGATGTGGTAAGAGCCGCTAATGAAAAAACACAATGGAGGTGCTTTGAAAAGGGAAACATTGAGCTAGCAGTCAATCAGTCACACCCACTGCCGGGCCTACCCCCCTGAGAAAATGAGAATCAAAAAGTCACAGGCTGGCAATCCTGCGCTCCAGCAATACTTACCGTAGCCAACACTTGGAAGCAACGAAAACGTCCATCAACAGAGGAATGCACCCAGAAGAAGCCGTCCATGTACGCAACGGAATGTGACTCCACTAAAAAATATAAATTAAATTAAAACATCAAACGTAAGTAAGGACACAAGGTTTGGGGCGTTTATCAGGGCACACTGCACTCTAATTTGTATCTGAGGAGCACCACTGGCAGGAAGGTCTGCTTCCCTAGGTACCAGGGTGGGGAACGTAGAAATACTGCGGCCCTCTAGCCGATACCTGCAACAGCAGCTTCGAAATCTCTGCTAATGGTCACTTCATATGCACAAGTACCGCAGGGCTGCAAAGGAAACCTGCCCTCAAAATGTCCTGACGCGGGTGAAGGCCAAAACATTTCAAAATGTGGCACGTATTTCAAGAGAACAATCTGAAGACGTAAGCTGTAATAACGGTTTGAAAAATAAAAGGACGTGCCCGAAAGCTCCATTTCAAGGGATTATGAGACACATGCGGATCCAACCACAAAGAGGTATCAGCTCACCCCGCTAAGAATAACCATCAGCAAAGAAACTACAAACGCTCAGTGCTGAAGAGGTTGTGGAGAAATGCATACCCTCAATTTGAAGTGGGACGTAACCTGGTAAGAGCCACCAATGGGAAGAGAATGGATGTGTCTTTAAAAGGTAAACCCTGAGCTACTATATGATCCATCAGGCCCACTCCTCGGCCTGTAACCTAAGAAGACAGAATTGGAAAGACACAGGCAGGAAATATGCCCTGCAGCAGGATGACAATAGCCAAGACACGGACTCAGCCAAAAAGTCCACCAAGAGATGAGTGGACAGAGAAGAAGTGGTACGTGTACAGATGGAATATTAGCCAAGGAAAAAAATGAAACAATGACATTTGCAGCACGGTAGATGAGTCTAGAGGTAATCATGCAACTGGTAGCAAGTGAGAAAGCGAAAGACACATATCCTATCGTATCCCTTATAGGTGTTACCTAAAAATTGATACCAGTGAAGATATTTCCACAGAGAAATGTAATCACAGATTCATTAAGCAAACTTACGGTTCACCAAACGGAAAGGTGTGAGGATTGGATACATTAGGATGTTGGGGTTAACAGAGATATGCAAACACACGTGAAATGTATCATCACCAAAGACCTACGGCATACCAAGAGGAGACTACTCAACATTGGGTCATAACCTACATGGGAAAAGGATCCGAAGAAGACTAGATACATGTATGTGTGTGAAAGAATCACATCTTGCACACGCCTAGAGCAAACAAAACACTGTAATCAAATTTTCTCTGATACAAAATAAAAATTAAATTAAAACAAAACGAACAGCAAGGAATGAGACATAAACCTAAGGGGCTTCTTCCCGGCACATTCCGTTCTAATTTACAAGCTACAACACAACTTCCGTTATGGCTCTGCTGCCCTAGTAACCAGATTTGGTAAGGAGAAGTGCTGCCGCCTTCTGGCCGTTTCACCCAACAGCACTAATGGTCACTTAATATTCAAACTAATTGCAGGCCTGTAAATGACACCCTGCCATCTAAAAAAACATCCTGGGGGCGTAAATCGACCAGAAAATTCAAACGACGTCCACATTTCAAGAAGACATCTCAAGAGGCATATTTTATGCACGTTGTGTCTTTTCTTTCTTTTTTTCTTCAAAATAAAAGGGAATTGAACAATGCTCAACATCAGCAATTAATAAAGCCATGAAACTCCAACCTACATAAATGTTCACCTCACAGCCGTCAGAATGACCTTCAGCAAAAAGTCTACAAAGAATAAATGCTGAAGGGGTTTCAGAGAACTGTGTACCCTCTAGCTGCCGGGGGGACGTCAACTTGTAGCAGCCAGTAGTGAGAACATAACGGAAGTGCGTTTAAGGGTAAAAATTGAGCTACCGTGTGATCTGGTAGGTCCTCTGATGCGCCGCCTATCACCTGAGCAGAGCAGAATGGAAAAGACACAGGCTGGCAATCCTGCCCTGCAGGAACCTTTAACATAGCCAACACTTGGAAGAACCCGATAAAGGTCCATCAGCAGAAAAATGCACAAAGAGGAAGTGGTCCACGTAAACAATGGAGTATTAGCTATGGAAAACGATGAAACAGTGCCCTTTGCACCACGATAGAAGGACGTAGAGACAACCACCCAACTTGAAGAAAGAAACCGAAAGACAGATATACTATGACGTCACTCATAGGTGTTATCTAAAAAGTGATACTCATGAACTTATTTCCAAGAGAAGGAAAAGCACGGATTGAGGAAACAAAATGATCTTTAACGAAATGGAAAGGTGTAAGGAATGGGTGAATTAGGATACGGG
Organism: Lagenorhynchus albirostris; assembly: GCF_949774975.1. Taxonomy (NCBI): domain Eukaryota; kingdom Metazoa; phylum Chordata; class Mammalia; order Artiodactyla; family Delphinidae; genus Lagenorhynchus; species Lagenorhynchus albirostris. Next base: position 80,428,022 of record NC_083102.1, on the reverse strand, counting down.
GGTTAACAGACATGTACTGATACATATGACATATATAATCACAAAATCCTATGGGATACCAACAGAGGTCTACTCAACACGGTATAATAACCTTTCCTTTGGAAAGGATCCAAAGATGAACAGACGGATACGTTGATATGATGAACCAGATTCTGTACACCTAGCAGAAACTGCATGATATATCAGATTTGCTCTGATAATTAATAAAAATTAAATTAAAAAAAAAAACGAACACGAAGTAGGAGATATAATCTCTTGGGGGTCTGCCCTCGCCCTGGCACATTCCACTCTAATTTGCAGCCCACTAACAGGATTTCCAGGAAGGCTCTGCTGCCCAAAAACCCAGAGTTGGAAATGGAGAAATGCTTCCGCCTTGTGGCCGTTTCCCGCAAGAGCGGCTTTCAGCCCACAGCTAACGGTCCCTTAACATTCACAAGGACTCAGGGCTGTAGAGGACACCTGCCCTCAAAACATGTCCTGAGGTAGGGAATGGCCAGAAAATCCAAAACAGGCAAAATGTTCAGGAAGATAACGTGAAGAGGTAAGTTTTACTCACTCTCTTTAAAAGGAAAAGGAAAATGGATAAAAGCTCAACATCAGGATATATTAGACTCATGCAAATCTAATCTACAAAAAGGTTTCAACTCACACCAGTCGACTGACCATCATCAAAAAGTCTTCAAACAGTAAGTGCTGAAGGGGTTTTAGAGAACTGTGTACCCTCTGGCTGCTGGTGAGATGTAAAGTGGTAACAGCCAATAATGAGAACAGAAAGGAGCTGCGTTTAAAAGTAAAAACGGAGCTCCCATTCGACGCAGCAGGCCCACCGCTGGGCCTCTCACCCGACAAGACCAGAATCCAGAGGACACAGGCTGCAAAAGCTGCACTGCGGCCTTATTCACAATAGCCAAGACATGGAGGCAACCTAGATGTCCATCAACAGATGAATGGATAAGGAAGAAGTGGTCCATGTACACAATGGACTACTAGCCATGTAAAACAATGAAACACTGCACTTTGAGGCACCATAGATGAGCCTAGGGAGAATCACAGAACATGAGGTAAATTGGAAAGCAAAAGACAGATATCCTATCATATCACTTATAGGTGTTACCTAACTACTGACAAAAATGGACATATTTCCACCGACAAAGACACACAGAGACTTTAAAAAACAAACTATGTGTATCTAAGAGGAAAGGTGGTAGCAACGGATGAATTAAGATTAGATTTACCATACCTATAGAAATACAGATTAATTGGGATGTGGTAAGAGCCACTAATGAAAAAACTCTGATACAAAATAAAAATTAAATTAAAACAAAACGAACAGCAAGTAATGAGACATAAACCTAAGGGGCTTCTTCCTGGCACATTCCGTTCTAATTTACAAGCTACAACACAACTTCCGTTATGGCTCTGCTGCCCTAGTAACCAGATTTGGTAAGGAGAAGTGCTGCCTACAGATTAAGTACATATATCAAAAAGACGGAGCACATAGCAAGGCAGGTCTTCGGAACACTCTGTCACCTTTTACATGGGAAAAGGATCTGCACGTGAATAGATATATATGATGCACAAATGAACCAGACTGTGTACACCTAGGACAAACTGTATCCTGATCATTACCCCGATTAAAACAACGAACAGGAAGTAATGAGACACAGACTTCAGGGGTTTTGCCGGGCACATTCCATTCTAATTTACAACCTGGGAACACGACCTCCAGAAAGGCTGTGCTGCCCTAGGAACCAGATTTGGGAATGGAGAAATGCTGCCGCCTTGTGGCCGTTTCCCACAACAGCAGCTTTAAACCCAGGGCTAATGGTCACTAAATATTCACCAAACTTGCAGGTCTGTAAATTACACCTGGCCTCCAAAAGAATCCTGGGGTCAAAAATCGACCAAAAATTCAAAAGAGGGCAACCTTCCAAGAAGACAATTTCAAGAGGTACATTGTTCTCACACTTTTTTCTCTGTTTTTCCTAAAGAAAAGAGGAAGGTGTGGAAAGATGCTGAACATTAGGGATTATTAAAGACATACAAATCCAAATTACAGAAACCTATCAGCTCACACCAGTCAGAAAGGCCACAAGCAAACATTCTGCAAACAATAGATGCTGAAGGGGTTGTGGAGAAATGCATACCCTTGGTGCTAATTGGGATGTGGTAAGAGCCGCTAATGAAAAAACACAATGGAGGTGCTTTGAAAAGGGAAACATTGAGCTAGCAGTCAATCAGTCACACCCACTGCCGGGCCTACCCCCCTGAGAAAATGAGAATCAAAAAGTCACAGGCTGGCAATCCTGCGCTCCAGCAATACTTACCGTAGCCAACACTTGGAAGCAACGAAAACGTCCATCAACAGAGGAATGCACCCAGAAGAAGCCGTCCATGTACGCAACGGAATGTGACTCCACTAAAAAATATAAATTAAATTAAAACATCAAACGTAAGTAAGGACACAAGGTTTGGGGCGTTTATCAGGGCACACTGCACTCTAATTTGTATCTGAGGAGCACCACTGGCAGGAAGGTCTGCTTCCCTAGGTACCAGGGTGGGGAACGTAGAAATACTGCGGCCCTCTAGCCGATACCTGCAACAGCAGCTTCGAAATCTCTGCTAATGGTCACTTCATATGCACAAGTACCGCAGGGCTGCAAAGGAAACCTGCCCTCAAAATGTCCTGACGCAGGTGAAGGCCAAAACATTTCAAAATGTGGCACGTATTTCAAGAGAACAATCTGAAGACGTAAGCTGTAATAACGGTTTGAAAAATAAAAGGACGTGCCCGAAAGCTCCATTTCAAGGGATTATGAGACACATGCGGATCCAACCACAAAGAGGTATCAGCTCACCCCGCTAAGAATAACCATCAGCAAAGAAACTACAAACGCTCAGTGCTGAAGAGGTTGTGGAGAAATGCATACCCTCAATTTGAAGTGGGACGTAACCTGGTAAGAGCCACCAATGGGAAGAGAATGGATGTGTCTTTAAAAGGTAAACCCTGAGCTACTATATGATCCATCAGGCCCACTCCTCGGCCTGTAACCTAAGAAGACAGAATTGGAAAGACACAGGCAGGAAATATGCCCTGCAGCAGGATGACAATAGCCAAGACACGGACTCAGCCAAAAAGTCCACCAAGAGATGAGTGGACAGAGAAGAAGTGGTACGTGTACAGATGGAATATTAGCCAAGGAAAAAAATGAAACAATGACATTTGCAGCACGGTAGATGAGTCTAGAGGTAATCATGCAACTGGTAGCAAGTGAGAAAGCGAAAGACACATATCCTATCGTATCCCTTATAGGTGTTACCTAAAAATTGATACCAGTGAAGATATTTCCACAGAGAAATGTAATCACAGATTCATTAAGCAAACTTACGGTTCACCAAACGGAAAGGTGTGAGGATTGGATACATTAGGATGTTGGGGTTAACAGAGATATGCAAACACACGTGAAATGTATCATCACCAAAGACCTACGGCATACCAAGAGGAGACTACTCAACATTGGGTCATAACCTACATGGGAAAAGGATCCGAAGAAGACTAGATACATGTATGTGTGTGAAAGAATCACATCTTGCACACGCCTAGAGCAAACAAAACACTGTAATCAAATTTTCTCTGATACAAAATAAAAATTAAATTAAAACAAAACGAACAGCAAGGAATGAGACATAAACCTAAGGGGCTTCTTCCCGGCACATTCCGTTCTAATTTACAAGCTACAACACAACTTCCGTTATGGCTCTGCTGCCCTAGTAACCAGATTTGGTAAGGAGAAGTGCTGCCGCCTTCTGGCCGTTTCACACAACAGCGCTAATGGTCACTTAATATTCAAACTAATTGCAGGCCTGTAAATGACACCCTGCCATCTAAAAAAACATCCTGGGGGCGTAAATCGACCAGAAAATTCAAACGACGTCCACATTTCAAGAAGACATCTCAAGAGGCATATTTTATGCACGTTGTGTCTTTTCTTTCTTTTTTTCTTCAAAATAAAAGGGAATTGAACAATGCTCAACATCAGCAATTAATAAAGCCATGAAACTCCAACCTACATAAATGTTCACCTCACAGCCGTCAGAATGACCTTCAGCAAAAAGTCTACAAAGAATAAATGCTGAAGGGGTTTCAGAGAACTGTGTACCCTCTAGCTGCCGGGGGGATGTCAACTTGTAGCAGCCAGTAGTGAGAACATAACGGAAGTGCGTTTAAGGGTAAAACTTGAGCTACCGTGTGATCTGGTAGGTCCTCTGATGCGCCGCCTATCACCTGAGCAGAGCAGAATGGAAAAGACACAGGCTGGCAATCCTGCCCTGCAGGAACCTTTAACATAGCCAACACTTGGAAGAACCCGATAAAGGTCCATCAGCAGAAAAATGCACAAAGAGGAAGTGGTCCACGTAAACAATGGAGTATTAGCTATGGAAAACGATGAAACAGTGCCCTTTGCACCACGATAGAAGGACGTAGAGACAACCACCCAACTTGAAGAAAGAAACCGAAAGACAGATATACTATGACGTCACTCATAGGTGTTATCTAAAAAGTGATACTCATGAACTTATTTCCAAGAGAAGGAAAAGCACGGATTGAGGAAACAAAATGATCTTTAACGAAATGGAAAGGTGTAAGGAATGGGTGAATTAGGATACGGGGGTTAACAGACATGTACTGATACATATGACATATATAATCACAAAATCCTATGGGATACCAACAGAGGTCTACTCAACACGGTATAATAACCTTTCCTTTGGGAAGGATCCAAAGATGAACAGACGGATACGTTGATATGATGAACCAGATTCTGTACGCCTAGCAGAAACTGCATGATATATCAGATTTGCTCTGATAATTAATAAAAATTAAATTAAAAAAAAAAACGAACACGAAGTAGGAGATATAATCTCTTGGGGGTCTGCCCTCGCCCTGGCACATTCCACTCTAATTTGCAGCCCACTAACAGGATTTCCAGGAAGGCTCTGCTGCCCAAAAACCCAGAGTTGGAAATGGAGGAATGCTTCCGCCTTGTGGCCGTTTCCCGCAAGAGCGGCTTTCAGCCCACAGCTAACGGTCCCTTAACATTCACAAGGACTCAGGGCTGTAGAGGACACCTGCCCTCAAAACATGTCCTGAGGTAGGGAATGGCCAGAAAATCCAAAACAGGCAAAATGTTCAGGAAGATAACGTGAAGAGGTAAGTTTTACTCACTCTCTTTAAAAGGAAAAGGAAAATGGATAAAAGCTCAACATCAGGATATATTAGACTCATGCAAATCTAATCTACAAAAAGGTTTCAACTCACACCAGTCGACTGACCATCATCAAAAAGTCTTCAAACAGTAAGTGCTGAAGGGGTTTTAGAGAACTGTGTACCCTCTGGCTGCTGGTGAGATGTAAAGTGGTAACAGCCAATAATGAGAACAGAAAGGAGCTGCGTTTAAAAGTAAAAACGGAGCTCCCATTCGACGCAGCAGGCCCACCGCTGGGCCTCTCACCCGACAAGACCAGAATCCAGAGGACACAGGCTGCAAAAGCTGCACTGCGGCCTTATTCACAATAGCCAAGACATGGAGGCAACCTAGATGTCCATCAACAGATGAATGGATAAGGAAGAAGTGGTCCATGTACACAATGGACTACTAGCCATGTAAAACAATGAAACACTGCACTTTGAGGCACCATAGATGAGCCTAGGGAGAATCACAGAACATGAGGTAAATTGGAAAGCAAAAGACAGATATCCTATCATATCACTTATAGGTGTTACCTAACTACTGACAAAAATGGACATATTTCCACCGACAAAGACACACAGAGACTTTAAAAAACAAACTATGTGTATCTAAGAGGAAAGGTGGTAGCAACGGATGAATTAAGATTAGATTTACCATACCTATAGAAATACAGATTAATTGGGATGTGGTAAGAGCCACTAATGAAAAAACTCTGATACAAAATAAAAATTAAATTAAAACAAAACGAACAGCAAGTAATGAGACATAAACCTAAGGGGCTTCTTCCTGGCACATTCCGTTCTAATTTACAAGCTACAACACAACTTCCATTATGGCTCTGCTGCCCTAGTAACCAGATTTGGTAAGGAGAAGTGCTGCCTACAGATTAAGTACATATATCAAAAAGACGGAGCACATAGCAAGGCAGGTCTTCGGAACACTCTGTCACCTTTTACATGGGAAAAGGATCTGCACGTGAATAGATATATATGATGCACAAATGAACCAGACTGTGTACACCTAGGACAAACTGTATCCTGATCATTACCCCGATTAAAACAACGAACAGGAAGTAATGAGACACAGACTTCAGGGGTTTTGCCTGGCACATTCCATTCTAATTTACAACCTGGGAACACGACCTCCAGAAAGGCTGTGCTGCCCTAGGAACCAGATTTGGGAATGGAGAAATGCTGCCGCCTTGTGGCCGTTTCCCACAACAGCAGCTTTAAACCCAGGGCTAATGGTCACTAAATATTCACCAAACTTGCAGGTCTGTAAATTACACCTGGCCTCCAAAAGAATCCTGGGGTCAAAAATCGACCAAAAATTCAAAAGAGGGCAACCTTCCAAGAAGACAATTTCAAGAGGTACATTGTTCTCACACTTTTTTCTTTGTTTTTCCTAAAGAAAAGGGGAAGGTGTGGAAAGATGCTGAACATTAGGGATTATTAAAGACATACAAATCCAAATTACAGAAACCTATCAGCTCACACCAGTCAGAAAGGCCACAAGCAAACATTCTGCAAACAATAGATGCTGAAGGGGTTGTGGAGAAATGCATACCCTTGGTGCTAATTGGGATGTGGTAAGAGCCGCTAATGAAAAAACACAATGGAGGTGCTTTGAAAAGGGAAACATTGAGCTAGCAGTCAATCAGTCACACCCACTGCCGGGCCTACCCCCTGAGAAAATGAGAATCAAAAAGTCACAGGCTGGCAATCCTGCACTCCAGCAATACTTACCGTAGCCAACACTTGGAAGCAATGAAAATGTCCATCAACAGAGGAATGCACCCAGAAGAAGCCGTCCATGTACGCAACGGAATGTGACTCCACTAAAAAATATAAATTAAATTAAAACATCAAACGTAAGTAAGGACACAAGGTTTGGGGCGTTTATCAGGGCACACTGCACTCTAATTTGTATCTGAGGAGCACCACTGGCAGGAAGGTCTGCTTCCCTAGGTACCAGGGTGGGGAACGTAGAAATACTGCGGCCCTCTAGCCGATACCTGCAACAGCAGCTTCGAAATCTCTGCTAATGGTCACTTCATATGCACAAGTACCGCAGGGCTGCAAAGGAAACCTGCCCTCAAAATGTCCTGACGCAGGTGAAGGCCAAAACATTTCAAAATGTGGCACGTATTTCAAGAGAACAATCTGAAGACGTAAGCTGTAATAACGGTTTGAAAAATAAAAGGACGTGCCCGAAAGCTCCATTTCAAGGGATTATGAGACACATGCGGATCCAACCACAAAGAGGTATCAGCTCACCCCGCTAAGAATAACCATCAGCAAAGAAACTACAAACGCTCAGTGCTGAAGAGGTTGTGGAGAAATGCATACCCTCAATTTGAAGTGGGACGTAACCTGGTAAGAGCCACCAATGGGAAGAGAATGGATGTGTCTTTAAAAGGTAAACCCTGAGCTACTATATGATCCATCAGGCCCACTCCTCGGCCTGTAACCTAAGAAGACAGAATTGGAAAGACACAGGCAGGAAATATGCCCTGCAGCAGGATGACAATAGCCAAGACACGGACTCAGCCAAAAAGTCCACCAAGAGATGAGTGGACAGAGAAGAAGTGGTACGTGTACAGATGGAATATTAGCCAAGGAAAAAAATGAAACAATGACATTTGCAGCACGGTAGATGAGTCTAGAGGTAATCATGCAACTGGTAGCAAGTGAGAAAGCGAAAGACACATATCCTATCGTATCCCTTATAGGTGTTACCTAAAAATTGATACCAGTGAAGATATTTCCACAGAGAAATGTAATCACAGATTCATTAAGCAAACTTACGGTTCACCAAACGGAAAGGTGTGAGGATTGCATACATTAGGATGTTGGGGTTAACAGAGATATGCAAACACACGTGAAATGTATCATCACCAAAGACCTACGGCATACCAAGAGGAGACTACTCAACATTGGGTCATAACCTACATGGGAAAAGGATCCGAAGAAGACTAGATACATGTATGTGTGTGAAAGAATCACATCTTGCACACGCCTAGAGCAAACAAAACATTGTAATCAAATTTTCTCTGATACAAAATAAAAATTAAATTAAAACAAAACGAACAGCAAGGAATGAGACATAAACCTAAGGGGCTTCTTCCCGGCACATTCCGTTCTAATTTACAAGCTACAACACAACTTCCGTTATGGCTCTGCTGCCCTAGTAACCAGATTTGGTAAGGAGAAGTGCTGCCGCCTTCTGGCCGTTTCACCCAACAGCACTAATGGTCACTTAATATTCAAACTAATTGCAGGCCTGTAAATGACACCCTGCCATCTAAAAAAACATCCTGGGGGCGTAAATCGACCAGAAAATTCAAACGACGTCAACATTTCAAGAAGACATCTCAAGAGGCATATTTTATGCACGTTGTGTCTTTTCTTTCTTTTTTTCTTCAAAATAAAAGGGAATTGAACAATGCTCAACATCAGCAATTAATAAAGCCATGAAACTCCAACCTACATAAATGTTCACCTCACAGCCGTCAGAATGACCTTCAGCAAAAAGTCTACAAAGAATAAATGCTGAAGGGGTTTCAGAGAACTGTGTACCCTCTAGCTGCCGGGGGGACGTCAACTTGTAGCAGCCAGTAGTGAGAACATAACGGAAGTGCGTTTAAGGGTAAAACTTGAGCTACCGTGTGATCTGGTAGGTCCTCTGATGCGCCGCCTATCACCTGAGCAGAGCAGAATGGAAAAGACACAGGCTGGCAATCCTGCCCTGCAGGAACCTTTAACATAGCCAACACTTGGAAGAACCCGATAAAGGTCCATCAGCAGAAAAATGCACAAAGAGGAAGTGGTCCACGTAAACAATGGAGTATTAGCTATGGAAAACGATGAAACAGTGCCCTTTGCACCACGATAGAAGGACGTAGAGACAACCACCCAACTTGAAGAAAGAAACCGAAAGACAGATATACTATGACGTCACTCATAGGTGTTATCTAAAAAGTGATACTCATGAACTTATTTCCAAGAGAAGGAAAAGCACGGATTGAGGAAACAAAATGATCTTTAACGAAATGGAAAGGTGTAAGGAATGGGTGAATTAGGATACGGGGGTTAACAGACATGTACTGATACATATGACATATATAATCACAAAATCCTATGGGATACCAACAGAGGTCTACTCAACACGGTATAATAACCTTTCCTTTGGGAAGGATCCAAAGATGAATAGACGGATACGTTGATATGATGAACCAGATTCTGTACGCCTAGCAGAAAATGCATGATATATCAAATTTGCTCTGATAATTAATAAAAATTAAATTAAAAAAAAAAACAAACACGAAGTAGGAGATATAATCTCTTGGGGGTCTGCCCTCGCCCTGGCACATTCCACTCTAATTTGCAGCCCACTAACAGGATTTCCAGGAAGGCTCTGCTGCCCAAAAACCCAGAGTTGGAAATGGAGGAATGCTTCCGCCTTGTGGCCGTTTCCCGCAAGAGCGGCTTTCAGCCCACAGCTAACGGTCCCTTAACATTCACAAGGACTCAGGGCTGTAGAGGACACCTGCCCTCAAAACATGTCCTGAGGTAGGGAATGGCCAGAAAATCCAAAACAGGCAAAATGTTCAGGAAGATAACGTGAAGAGGTAAGTTTTACTCACTCTCTTTAAAAGGAAAAGGAAAATGGATAAAAGCTCAACATCAGGATATATTAGACTCATGCAAATCTAATCTACAAAAAGGTTTCAACTCACACCAGTCGACTGACCATCATCAAAAAGTCTTCAAACAGTAAGTGCTGAAGGGGTTTTAGAGAACTGTGTACCCTCTGGCTGCTGGTGAGATGTAAAGTGGTAACAGCCAATAATGAGAACAGAAAGGAGCTGCGTTTAAAAGTAAAAACGGAGCTCCCATTCGACGCAGCAGGCCCACCGCTGGGCCTCTCACCCGACAAGACCAGAATCCAGAGGACACAGGCTGCAAAAGCTGCACTGCGGCCTTATTCACAATAGCCAAGACATGGAGGCAACCTAGATGTCCATCAACAGATGAATGGATAAGGAAGAAGTGGTCCATGTACACAATGGACTACTAGCCATGTAAAACAATGAAACACTGCACTTTGAGGCACCATAGATGAGCCTAGGGAGAATCACAGAACATGAGGTAAATTGGAAAGCAAAAGACAGATATCCTATCATATCACTTATAGGTGTTACCTAACTACTGACAAAAATGGACATATTTCCACCGACAAAGACACACAGAGACTTTAAAAAACAAACTATGTGTATCTAAGAGGAAAGGTGGTAGCAACGGATGAATTAAGATTAGATTTACCATACCTATAGAAATACAGATTAAGTACATATATCAAAAAGACGGAGCACATAGCAAGGCAGGTCTTCGGAACACTCTGTCACCTTTTACGTGGGAAAAGGATCTGCACGTGAATAGATATATATGATGCACAAATGAACCAGACTGTGTACACCTAGGACAAACTGTATCCTGATCATTACCCCGATTAAAACAACGAACAGGAAGTAATGAGACACAGACTTCAGGGGTTTTGCCTGGCACATTCCATTCTAATTTACAACCTGGGAACACGACCTCCAGAAAGGCTGTGCTGCCCTAGGAACCAGATTTGGGAATGGAGAAATGCTGCCGCCTTGTGGCCGTTTCCCACAACAGCAGCTTTAAACCCAGGGCTAATGGTCACTAAATATTCACCAAACTTGCAGGTCTGTAAATTACACCTGGCCTCCAAAAGAATCCTGGGGTCAAAAATCGACCAAAAATTCAAAAGAGGGCAACCTTCCAAGAAGACAATTTCAAGAGGTACATTGTTCTCACACTTTTTTCTTTGTTTTTCCTAAAGAAAAGAGGAAGGTGTGGAAAGATGCTGAACATTAGGGATTATTAAAGACATACAAATCCAAATTACAGAAACCTATCAGCTCACACCAGTCAGAAAGGCCACAAGCAAACATTCTGCAAACAATAGATGCTGAAGGGGTTGTGGAGAAATGCATACCCTTGGTGCTAATTGGGATGTGGTAAGAGCCGCTAATGAAAAAACACAATGGAGGTGCTTTGAAAAGGGAAACATTGAGCTAGCAGTCAATCAGTCACACCCACTGCCGGGCCTACCCCCCTGAGAAAATGAGAATCAAAAAGTCACAGGCTGGCAATCCTGCGCTCCAGCAATACTTACCGTAGCCAACACTTGGAAGCAACGAAAACGTCCATCAACAGAGGAATGCACCCAGAAGAAGCCGTCCATGTACGCAACGGAATGTGACTCCACTAAAAAATATAAATTAAATTAAAACATCAAACGTAAGTAAGGACACAAGGTTTGGGGCGTTTATCAGGGCACACGGCACTCTAATTTGTATCTGAGGAGCACCACTGGCAGGAAGGTCTGCTTCCCTAGGTACCAGGGTGGGGAACGTAGAAATACTGCGGCCCTCTAGCCGATACCTGCAACAGCAGCTTCGAAATCTCTGCTAATGGTCACTTCATATGCACAAGTACCGCAGGGCTGCAAAGGAAACCTGCCCTCAAAATGTCCTGACGCGGGTGAAGGCCAAAACATTTCAAAATGTGGCACGTATTTCAAGAGAACAATCTGAAGACGTAAGCTGTAATAACGGTTTGAAAAATAAAAGGACGTGCCCGAAAGCTCCATTTCAAGGGATTATGAGACACATGCGGATCCAACCACAAAGAGGTATCAGCTCACCCCGCTAAGAATAACCATCAGCAAAGAAACTACAAACGCTCAGTGCTGAAGAGGTTGTGGAGAAATGCATACCCTCAATTTGAAGTGGGACGTAACCTGGTAAGAGCCACCAATGGGAAGAGAATGGATGTGTCTTTAAAAGGTAAACCCTGAGCTACTATATGATCCATCAGGCCCACTCCTCGGCCTGTAACCTAAGAAGACAGAATTGGAAAGACACAGGCAGGAAATATGCCCTGCAGCAGGATGACAATAGCCAAGACACGGACTCAGCCAAAAAGTCCACCAAGAGATGAGTGGACAGAGAAGAAGTGGTACGTGTACAGATGGAATATTAGCCAAGGAAAAAAATGAAACAATGACATTTGCAGCACGGTAGATGAGTCTAGAGGTAATCATGCAACTGGTAGCAAGTGAGAAAGCGAAAGACACATATCCTATCGTATCCCTTATAGGTGTTACCTAAAAATTGATACCAGTGAAGATATTTCCACAGAGAAATGTAATCACAGATTCATTAAGCAAACTTACGGTTCACCAAACGGAAAGGTGTGAGGATTGGATACATTAGGATGTTGGGGTTAACAGAGATATGCAAACACACGTGAAACGTATCATCACCAAAGACCTACGGCATACCAAGAGGAGACTACTCAACATTGGGTCATAACCTACATGGGAAAAGGATCCGAAGAAGACTAGATACATGTATGTGTGTGAAAGAATCACATCTTGCACACGCCTAGAGCAAACAAAACACTGTAATCAAATTTTCTCTGATACAAAATAAAAATTAAATTAAAACAAAACGAACAGCAAGGAATGAGACATAAACCTAAGGGGCTTCTTCCCGGCACATTCCGTTCTAATTTACAAGCTACAACACAACTTCCGTTATGGCTCTGCTGCCCTAGTAACCAGATTTGGTAAGGAGAAGTGCTGCCGCCTTCTGGCCGTTTCACACAACAGCGCTAATGGTCACTTAATATTCAAACTAATTGCAGGCCTGTAAATGACACCCTGCCATCTAAAAAAACATCCTGGGGGCGTAAATCGACCAGAAAATTCAAACGACGTCCACATTTCAAGAAGACATCTCAAGAGGCATATTTTATGCACGTTGTGTCTTTTCTTTCTTTTTTTCTTCAAAATAAAAGGGAATTGAACAATGCTCAACATCAGCAATTAATAAAGCCATGAAACTCCAACCTACATAAATGTTCACCTCACAGCCGTCAGAATGACCTTCAGCAGAAAGTCTACAAAGAATAAATGCTGAAGGGGTTTCAGAGAACTGTGTACCCTCTAGCTGCCGGGGGGATGTCAACTTGTAGCAGCCAGTAGTGAGAACATAACGGAAGTGCGTTTAAGGGTAAAACTTGAGCTACCGTGTGATCTGGTAGGTCCTCTGATGCGCCGCCTATCACCTGAGCAGAGCAGAATGGAAAAGACACAGGCTGGCAATCCTGCCCTGCAGGAACCTTTAACATAGCCAACACTTGGAAGAACCCGATAAAGGTCCATCAGCAGAAAAATGCACAAAGAGGAAGTGGTCCACGTAAACAATGGAGTATTAGCTATGGAAAACGATGAAACAGTGCCCTTTGCACCACGATAGAAGGACGTAGAGACAACCACCCAACTTGAAGAAAGAAACCGAAAGACAGATATACTATGACGTCACTCATAGGTGTTATCTAAAAAGTGATACTCATGAACTTATTTCCAAGAGAAGGAAAAGCACGGATTGAGGAAACAAAATGATCTTTAACGAAATGGAAAGGTGTAAGGAATGGGTGAATTAGGATACGGGGGTTAACAGACATGTACTGATACATATGACATATATAATCACAAAATCCTATGGGATACCAACAGAGGTCTACTCAACACGGTATAATAACCTTTCCTTTGGGAAGGATCCAAAGATGAACAGACGGATACGTTGATATGATGAACCAGATTCTGTACGCCTAGCAGAAACTGCATGATATATCAGATTTGCTCTGATAATTAATAAAAATTAAATTAAAAAAAAAAACAAACACGAAGTAGGAGATATAATCTCTTGGGGGTCTGCCCTCGCCCTGGCACATTCCACTCTAATTTGCAGCCCACTAACAGGATTTCCAGGAAGGCTCTGCTGCCCAAAAACCCAGAGTTGGAAATGGAGGAATGCTTCCGCCTTGTGGCCGTTTCCCGCAAGAGCGGCTTTCAGCCCACAGCTAACGGTCCCTTAACATTCACAAGGACTCAGGGCTGTAGAGGACACCTGCCCTCAAAACATGTCCTGAGGTAGGGAATGGCCAGAAAATCCAAAACAGGCAAAATGTTCAGGAAGATAACGTGAAGAGGTAAGTTTTACTCACTCTCTTTAAAAGGAAAAGGAAAATGGATAAAAGCTCAACATCAGGATATATTAGACTCATGCAAATCTAATCTACAAAAAGGTTTCAACTCACACCAGTCGACTGACCATCATCAAAAAGTCTTCAAACAGTAAGTGCTGAAGGGGTTTTAGAGAACTGTGTACCCTCTGGCTGCTGGTGAGATGTAAAGTGGTAACAGCCAATAATGAGAACAGAAAGGAGCTGCGTTTAAAAGTAAAAACGGAGCTCCCATTCGACGCAGCAGGCCCACCGCTGGGCCTCTCACCCGACAAGACCAGAATCCAGAGGACACAGGCTGCAAAAGCTGCACTGCGGCCTTATTCACAATAGCCAAGACATGGAGGCAACCTAGATGTCCATCAACAGATGAATGGATAAGGAAGAAGTGGTCCATGTACACAATGGACTACTAGCCATGTAAAACAATGAAACACTGCACTTTGAGGCACCATAGATGAGCCTAGGGAGAATCACAGAACATGAGGTAAATTGGAAAGCAAAAGACAGATATCCTATCATATCACTTATAGGTGTTACCTAACTACTGACAAAAATGGACATATTTCCACCGACAAAGACACACAGAGACTTTAAAAAACAAACTATGTGTATCTAAGAGGAAAGGTGGTAGCAACGGATGAATTAAGATTAGATTTACCATACCTATAGAAATACAGATTAATTGGGATGTGGTAAGAGCCACTAATGAAAAAACTCTGATACAAAATAAAAATTAAATTAAAACAAAACGAACAGCAAGTAATGAGACATAAACCTAAGGGGCTTCTTCCTGGCACATTCCGTTCTAATTTACAAGCTACAACACAACTTCCGTTATGGCTCTGCTGCCCTAGTAACCAGATTTGGTAAGGAGAAGTGCTGCCTACAGATTAAGTACATATATCAAAAAGACGGAGCACATAGCAAGGCAGGTCTTCGGAACACTCTGTCATCTTTTACGTGGGAAAAGGATCTGCACGTGAATAGATATATATGATGCACAAATGAACCAGACTGTGTACACCTAGGACAAACTGTATCCTGATCATTACCCCGATTAAAACAACGAACAGGAAGTAATGAGACACAGACTTCAGGGGTTTTGCCTGGCACATTCCATTCTAATTTACAACCTGGGAACACGACCTCCAGAAAGGCTGTGCTGCCCTAGGAACCAGATTTGGGAATGGAGAAATGCTGCCGCCTTGTGGCCGTTTCCCACAACAGCAGCTTTAAACCCAGGGCTAATGGTCACTAAATATTCACCAAACTTGCAGGTCTGTAAATTACACCTGGCCTCCAAAAGAATCCTGGGGTCAAAAATCGACCAAAAATTCAAAAGAGGGCAACCTTCCAAGAAGACAATTTCAAGAGGTACATTGTTCTCACACTTTTTTCTCTGTTTTTCCTAAAGAAAAGAGGAAGGTGTGGAAAGATGCTGAACATTAGGGATTATTAAAGACATACAAATCCAAATTACAGAAACCTATCAGCTCACACCAGTCAGAAAGGCCACAAGCAAACATTCTGCAAACAATAGATGCTGAAGGGGTTGTGGAGAAATGCATACCCTTGGTGCTAATTGGGATGTGGTAAGAGCCGCTAATGAAAAAACACAATGGAGGTGCTTTGAAAAGGGAAACATTGAGCTAGCAGTCAATCAGTCACACCCACTGCCGGGCCTACCCCCCTGAGAAAATGAGAATCAAAAAGTCACAGGCTGGCAATCCTGCGCTCCAGCAATACTTACCGTAGCCAACACTTGGAAGCAACGAAAACGTCCATCAACAGAGGAATGCACCCAGAAGAAGCCGTCCATGTACGCAACGGAATGTGACTCCACTAAAAAATATAAATTAAATTAAAACATCAAACGTAAGTAAGGACACAAGGTTTGGGGCGTTTATCAGGGCACACTGCACTCTAATTTGTATCTGAGGAGCACCACTGGCAGGAAGGTCTGCTTCCCTAGGTACCAGGGTGGGGAACGTAGAAATACTGCGGCCCTCTAGCCGATACCTGCAACAGCAGCTTCGAAATCTCTGCTAATGGTCACTTCATATGCACAAGTACCGCAGGGCTGCAAAGGAAACCTGCCCTCAAAATGTCCTGACGCGGGTGAAGGCCAAAACATTTCAAAATGTGGCACGTATTTCAAGAGAACAATCTGAAGACGTAAGCTGTAATAACGGTTTGAAAAATAAAAGGACGTGCCCGAAAGCTCCATTTCAAGGGATTATGAGACACATGCGGATCCAACCACAAAGAGGTATCAGCTCACCCCGCTAAGAATAACCATCAGCAAAGAAACTACAAACGCTCAGTGCTGAAGAGGTTGTGGAGAAATGCATACCCTCAATTTGAAGTGGGACGTAACCTGGTAAGAGCCACCAATGGGAAGAGAATGGATGTGTCTTTAAAAGGTAAACCCTGAGCTACTATATGATCCATCAGGCCCACTCCTCGGCCTGTAACCTAAGAAGACAGAATTGGAAAGACACAGGCAGGAAATATGCCCTGCAGCAGGATGACAATAGCCAAGACACGGACTCAGCCAAAAAGTCCACCAAGAGATGAGTGGACAGAGAAGAAGTGGTACGTGTACAGATGGAATATTAGCCAAGGAAAAAAATGAAACAATGACATTTGCAGCACGGTAGATGAGTCTAGAGGTAATCATGCAACTGGTAGCAAGTGAGAAAGCGAAAGACACATATCCTATCGTATCCCTTATAGGTGTTACCTAAAAATTGATACCAGTGAAGATATTTCCACAGAGAAATGTAATCACAGATTCATTAAGCAAACTTACGGTTCACCAAACGGAAAGGTGTGAGGATTGGATACATTAGGATGTTGGGGTTAACAGAGATATGCAAACACACGTGAAACGTATCATCACCAAAGACCTACGGCATACCAAGAGGAGACTACTCAACATTGGGTCATAACCTACATGGGAAAAGGATCCGAAGAAGACTAGATACATGTATGTGTGTGAAAGAATCACATCTTGCACACGCCTAGAGCAAACAAAACACTGTAATCAAATTTTCTCTGATACAAAATAAAAATTAAATTAAAACAAAACGAACAGCAAGGAATGAGACATAAACCTAAGGGGCTTCTTCCCGGCACATTCCGTTCTAATTTACAAGCTACAACACAACTTCCGTTATGGCTCTGCTGCCCTAGTAACCAGATTTGGTAAGGAGAAGTGCTGCCGCCTTCTGGCCGTTTCACCCAACAGCGCTAATGGTCACTTAATATTCAAACTAATTGCAGGCCTGTAAATGACACCCTGCCATCTAAAAAAACATCCTGGGGGCGTAAATCGACCAGAAAATTCAAACGACGTCCACATTTCAAGAAGACATCTCAAGAGGCATATTTTATGCACGTTGTGTCTTTTCTTTCTTTTTTTCTTCAAAATAAAAGGGAATTGAACAATGCTCAACATCAGCAATTAATAAAGCCATGAAACTCCAACCTACATAAATGTTCACCTCACAGCCGTCAGAATGACCTTCAGCAAAAAGTCTACAAAGAATAAATGCTGAAGGGGTTTCAGAGAACTGTGTACCCTCTAGCTGCCGGGGGGATGTCAACTTGTAGCAGCCAGTAGTGAGAACATAACGGAAGTGCGTTTAAGGGTAAAACTTGAGCTACCGTGTGATCTGGTAGGTCCTCTGATGCGCCGCCTATCACCTGAGCAGAGCAGAATGGAAAAGACACAGGCTGGCAATCCTGCCCTGCAGGAACCTTTAACATAGCCAACACTTGGAAGAACCCGATAAAGGTCCATCAGCAGAAAAATGCACAAAGAGGAAGTGGTCCACGTAAACAATGGAGTATTAGCTATGGAAAACGATGAAACAGTGCCCTTTGCACCACGATAGAAGGACGTAGAGACAACCACCCAACTTGAAGAAAGAAACCGAAAGACAGATATACTATGACGTCACTCATAGGTGTTATCTAAAAAGTGATACTCATGAACTTATTTCCAAGAGAAGGAAAAGCACGGATTGAGGAAACAAAATGATCTTTAACGAAATGGAAAGGTGTAAGGAATGGGTGAATTAGGATACGGGGGTTAACAGACATGTACTGATACATATGACATATATAATCACAAAATCCTATGGGATACCAACAGAGGTCTACTCAACACGGTATAATAACCTTTCCTTTGGGAAGGATCCAAAGATGAACAGACGGATACGTTGATATGATGAACCAGATTCTGTACGCCTAGCAGAAACTGCATGATATATCAGATTTGCTCTGATAATTAATAAAAATTAAATTAAAAAAAAAAACGAACACGAAGTAGGAGATATAATCTCTTGGGGGTCTGCCCTCGCCCTGGCACATTCCACTCTAATTTGCAGCCCACTAACAGGATTTCCAGGAAGGCTCTGCTGCCCAAAAACCCAGAGTTGGAAATGGAGGAATGCTTCCGCCTTGTGGCCGTTTCCCGCAAGAGCGGCTTTCAGCCCACAGCTAACGGTCCCTTAACATTCACAAGGACTCAGGGCTGTAGAGGACACCTGCCCTCAAAACATGTCCTGAGGTAGGGAATGGCCAGAAAATCCAAAACAGGCAAAATGTTCAGGAAGATAACGTGAAGAGGTAAGTTTTACTCACTCTCTTTAAAAGGAAAAGGAAAATGGATAAAAGCTCAACATCAGGATATATTAGACTCATGCAAATCTAATCTACAAAAAGGTTTCAACTCACACCAGTCGACTGACCATCATCAAAAAGTCTTCAAACAGTAAGTGCTGAAGGGGTTTTAGAGAACTGTGTACCCTCTGGCTGCTGGTGAGATGTAAAGTGGTAACAGCCAATAATGAGAACAGAAAGGAGCTGCGTTTAAAAGTAAAAACGGAGCTCCCATTCGACGCAGCAGGCCCACCGCTGGGCCTCTCACCCGACAAGACCAGAATCCAGAGGACACAGGCTGCAAAAGCTGCACTGCGGCCTTATTCACAATAGCCAAGACATGGAGGCAACCTAGATGTCCATCAACAGATGAATGGATAAGGAAGAAGTGGTCCATGTACACAATGGACTACTAGCCATGTAAAACAATGAAACACTGCACTTTGAGGCACCATAGATGAGCCTAGGGAGAATCACAGAACATGAGGTAAATTGGAAAGCAAAAGACAGATATCCTATCATATCACTTATAGGTGTTACCTAACTACTGACAAAAATGGACATATTTCCACCGACAAAGACACACAGAGACTTTAAAAAACAAACTATGTGTATCTAAGAGGAAAGGTGGTAGCAACGGATGAATTAAGATTAGATTTACCATACCTATAGAAATACAGATTAATTGGGATGTGGTAAGAGCCACTAATGAAAAAACTCTGATACAAAATAAAAATTAAATTAAAACAAAACGAACAGCAAGTAATGAGACATAAACCTAAGGGGCTTCTTCCTGGCACATTCCGTTCTAATTTACAAGCTACAACACAACTTCCGTTATGGCTCTGCTGCCCTAGTAACCAGATTTGGTAAGGAGAAGTGCTGCCTACAGATTAAGTACATATATCAAAAAGACGGAGCACATAGCAAGGCAGGTCTTCGGAACACTCTGTCATCTTTTACATGGGAAAAGGATCTGCACGTGAATAGATATATATGATGCACAAATGAACCAGACTGTGTACACCTAGGACAAACTGTATCCTGATCATTACCCCGATTAAAACAACGAACAGGAAGTAACGAGACATAGACTTCAGGGGTTTTGCCTGGCACATTCCATTCTAATTTACAACCTGGGAACACGACCTCCAGAAAGGCTGTGCTGCCCTAGGAACCAGATTTGGGAATGGAGAAATGCTGCCGCCTTGTGGCCGTTTCCCACAACAGCAGCTTTAAACCCAGGGCTAATGGTCACTAAATATTCACCAAACTTGCAGGTCTGTAAATTACACCTGGCCTCCAAAAGAATCCTGGGGTCAAAAATCGACCAAAAATTCAAAAGAGGGCAACCTTCCAAGAAGACAATTTCAAGAGGTACATTGTTCTCACACTTTTTTCTCTGTTTTTCCTAAAGAAAAGAGGAAGGTGTGGAAAGATGCTGAACATTAGGGATTATTAAAGACATACAAATCCAAATTACAGAAACCTATCAGCTCACACCAGTCAGAAAGGCCACAAGCAAACATTCTGCAAACAATAGATGCTGAAGGGGTTGTGGAGAAATGCATACCCTTGGTGCTAATTGGGATGTGGTAAGAGCCGCTAATGAAAAAACACAATGGAGGTGCTTTGAAAAGGGAAACATTGAGCTAGCAGTCAATCAGTCACACCCACTGCCGGGCCTACCCCCTGAGAAAATGAGAATCAAAAAGTCACAGGCTGGCAATCCTGCACTCCAGCAATACTTACCGTAGCCAACACTTGGAAGCAATGAAAATGTCCATCAACAGAGGAATGCACCCAGAAGAAGCCGTCCATGTACGCAACGGAATGTGACTCCACTAAAAAATATAAATTAAATTAAAACATCAAACGTAAGTAAGGACACAAGGTTTGGGGCGTTTATCAGGGCACACTGCACTCTAATTTGTATCTGAGGAGCACCACTGGCAGGAAGGTCTGCTTCCCTAGGTACCAGGGTGGGGAACGTAGAAATACTGCGGCCCTCTAGCCGATACCTGCAACAGCAGCTTCGAAATCTCTGCTAATGGTCACTTCATATGCACAAGTACCGCAGGGCTGCAAAGGAAACCTGCCCTCAAAATGTCCTGACGCAGGTGAAGGCCAAAACATTTCAAAATGTGGCACGTATTTCAAGAGAACAATCTGAAGACGTAAGCTGTAATAACGGTTTGAAAAATAAAAGGACGTGCCCGAAAGCTCCATTTCAAGGGATTATGAGACACATGCGGATCCAACCACAAAGAGGTATCAGCTCACCCCGCTAAGAATAACCATCAGCAAAGAAACTACAAACGCTCAGTGCTGAAGAGGTTGTGGAGAAATGCATACCCTCAATTTGAAGTGGGACGTAACCTGGTAAGAGCCACCAATGGGAAGAGAATGGATGTGTCTTTAAAAGGTAAACCCTGAGCTACTATATGATCCATCAGGCCCACTCCTCGGCCTGTAACCTAAGAAGACAGAATTGGAAAGACACAGGCAGGAAATATGCCCTGCAGCAGGATGACAATAGCCAAGACACGGACTCAGCCAAAAAGTCCACCAAGAGATGAGTGGACAGAGAAGAAGTGGTACGTGTACAGATGGAATATTAGCCAAGGAAAAAAATGAAACAATGACATTTGCAGCACGGTAGATGAGTCTAGAGGTAATCATGCAACTGGTAGCAAGTGAGAAAGCGAAAGACACATATCCTATCGTATCCCTTATAGGTGTTACCTAAAAATTGATACCAGTGAAGATATTTCCACAGAGAAATGTAATCACAGATTCATTAAGCAAACTTACGGTTCACCAAACGGAAAGGTGTGAGGATTGGATACATTAGGATGTTGGGGTTAACAGAGATATGCAAACACACGTGAAATGTATCATCACCAAAGACCTACGGCATACCAAGAGGAGACTACTCAACATTGGGTCATAACCTACATGGGAAAAGGATCCGAAGAAGACTAGATACATGTATGTGTGTGAAAGAATCACATCTTGCACACGCCTAGAGCAAACAAAACATTGTAATCAAATTTTCTCTGATACAAAATAAAAATTAAATTAAAACAAAACGAACAGCAAGGAATGAGACATAAACCTAAGGGGCTTCTTCCCGGCACATTCCGTTCTAATTTACAAGCTACAACACAACTTCCGTTATGGCTCTGCTGCCCTAGTAACCAGATTTGGTAAGGAGAAGTGCTGCCGCCTTCTGGCCGTTTCACCCAACAGCACTAATGGTCACTTAATATTCAAACTAATTGCAGGCCTGTAAATGACACCCTGCCATCTAAAAAAACATCCTGGGGGCGTAAATCGACCAGAAAATTCAAACGACGTCCACATTTCAAGAAGACATCTCAAGAGGCATATTTTATGCACGTTGTGTCTTTTCTTTCTTTTTTTCTTCAAAATAAAAGGGAATTGAACAATGCTCAACATCAGCAATTAATAAAGCCATGAAACTCCAACCTACATAAATGTTCACCTCACAGCCGTCAGAATGACCTTCAGCAAAAAGTCTACAAAGAATAAATGCTGAAGGGGTTTCAGAGAACTGTGTACCCTCTAGCTGCCGGGGGGACGTCAACTTGTAGCAGCCAGTAGTGAGAACATAACGGAAGTGCGTTTAAGGGTAAAAATTGAGCTACCGTGTGATCTGGTAGGTCCTCTGATGCGCCGCCTATCACCTGAGCAGAGCAGAATGGAAAAGACACAGGCTGGCAATCCTGCCCTGCAGGAACCTTTAACATAGCCAACACTTGGAAGAACCCGATAAAGGTCCATCAGCAGAAAAATGCACAAAGAGGAAGTGGTCCACGTAAACAATGGAGTATTAGCTATGGAAAACGATGAAACAGTGCCCTTTGCACCACGATAGAAGGACGTAGAGACAACCACCCAACTTGAAGAAAGAAACCGAAAGACAGATATACTATGACGTCACTCATAGGTGTTATCTAAAAAGTGATACTCATGAACTTATTTCCAAGAGAAGGAAAAGCACGGATTGAGGAAACAAAATGATCTTTAACGAAATGGAAAGGTGTAAGGAATGGGTGAATTAGGATACGGGGGTTAACAGACATGTACTGATACATATGACATATATAATCACAAAATCCTATGGGATACCAACAGAGGTCTACTCAACACGGTATAATAACCTTTCCTTTGGGAAGGATCCAAAGATGAACAGACGGATACGTTGATATGATGAACCAGATTCTGTACACCTAGCAGAAACTGCATGATATATCAAATTTGCTCTGATAATTAATAAAAATTAAATTAAAAAAAAAAACGAACACGAAGTAGGAGATATAATCTCTTGGGGGTCTGCCCTCGCCCTGGCACATTCCACTCTAATTTGCAGCCCACTAACAGGATTTCCAGGAAGGCTCTGCTGCCCAAAAACCCAGAGTTGGAAATGGAGGAATGCTTCCGCCTTGTGGCCGTTTCCCGCAAGAGCGGCTTTCAGCCCACAGCTAACGGTCCCTTAACATTCACAAGGACTCAGGGCTGTAGAGGACACCTGCCCTCAAAACATGTCCTGAGGTAGGGAATGGCCAGAAAATCCAAAACAGGCAAAATGTTCAGGAAGATAACGTGAAGAGGTAAGTTTTACTCACTCTCTTTAAAAGGAAAAGGAAAATGGATAAAAGCTCAACATCAGGATATATTAGACTCATGCAAATCTAATCTACAAAAAGGTTTCAACTCACACCAGTCGACTGACCATCATCAAAAAGTCTTCAAACAGTAAGTGCTGAAGGGGTTTTAGAGAACTGTGTACCCTCTGGCTGCTGGTGAGATGTAAAGTGGTAACAGCCAATAATGAGAACAGAAAGGAGCTGCGTTTAAAAGTAAAAACGGAGCTCCCATTCGACGCAGCAGGCCCACCGCTGGGCCTCTCACCCGACAAGACCAGAATCCAGAGGACACAGGCTGCAAAAGCTGCACTGCGGCCTTATTCACAATAGCCAAGACATGGAGGCAACCTAGATGTCCATCAACAGATGAATGGATAAGGAAGAAGTGGTCCATGTACACAATGGACTACTAGCCATGTAAAACAATGAAACACTGCACTTTGAGGCACCATAGATGAGCCTAGGGAGAATCACAGAACATGAGGTAAATTGGAAAGCAAAAGACAGATATCCTATCATATCACTTATAGGTGTTACCTAACTACTGACAAAAATGGACATATTTCCACCGACAAAGACACACAGAGACTTTAAAAAACAAACTATGTGTATCTAAGAGGAAAGGTGGTAGCAACGGATGAATTAAGATTAGATTTACCATACCTATAGAAATACAGATTAATTGGGATGTGGTAAGAGCCACTAATGAAAAAACTCTGATACAAAATAAAAATTAAATTAAAACAAAACGAACAGCAAGTAATGAGACATAAACCTAAGGGGCTTCTTCCTGGCACATTCCGTTCTAATTTACAAGCTACAACACAACTTCCGTTATGGCTCTGCTGCCCTAGTAACCAGATTTGGTAAGGAGAAGTGCTGCCTACAGATTAAGTACATATATCAAAAAGACGGAGCACATAGCAAGGCAGGTCTTCGGAACACTCTGTCACCTTTTACGTGGGAAAAGGATCTGCACGTGAATAGATATATATGATGCACAAATGAACCAGACTGTGTACACCTAGGACAAACTGTATCCTGATCATTACCCCGATTAAAACAACGAACAGGAAGTAACGAGACACAGACTTCAGGGGTTTTGCCTGGCACATTCCATTCTAATTTACAACCTGGGAACACGACCTCCAGAAAGGCTGTGCTGCCCTAGGAACCAGATTTGGGAATGGAGAAATGCTGCCGCCTTGTGGCCGTTTCCCACAACAGCAGCTTTAAACCCAGGGCTAATGGTCACTAAATATTCACCAAACTTGCAGGTCTGTAAATTACACCTGGCCTCCAAAAGAATCCTGGGGTCAAAAATCGACCAAAAATTCAAAAGAGGGCAACCTTCCAAGAAGACAATTTCAAGAGGTACATTGTTCTCACACTTTTTTCTCTGTTTTTCCTAAAGAAAAGAGGAAGGTGTGGAAAGATGCTGAACATTAGGGATTATTAAAGACATACAAATCCAAATTACAGAAACCTATCAGCTCACACCAGTCAGAAAGGCCACAAGCAAACATTCTGCAAACAATAGATGCTGAAGGGGTTGTGGAGAAATGCATACCCTTGGTGCTAATTGGGATGTGGTAAGAGCCGCTAATGAAAAAACACAATGGAGGTGCTTTGAAAAGGGAAACATTGAGCTAGCAGTCAATCAGTCACACCCACTGCCGGGCCTACCCCCCTGAGAAAATGAGAATCAAAAAGTCACAGGCTGGCAATCCTGCGCTCCAGCAATACTTACCGTAGCCAACACTTGGAAGCAACGAAAACGTCCATCAACAGAGGAATGCACCCAGAAGAAGCCGTCCATGTACGCAACGGAATGTGACTCCACTAAAAAATATAAATTAAATTAAAACATCAAACGTAAGTAAGGACACAAGGTTTGGGGCGTTTATCAGGGCACACTGCACTCTAATTTGTATCTGAGGAGCACCACTGGCAGGAAGGTCTGCTTCCCTAGGTACCAGGGTGGGGAACGTAGAAATACTGCGGCCCTCTAGCCGATACCTGCAACAGCAGCTTCGAAATCTCTGCTAATGGTCACTTCATATGCACAAGTACCGCAGGGCTGCAAAGGAAACCTGCCCTCAAAATGTCCTGACGCAGGTGAAGGCCAAAACATTTCAAAATGTGGCACGTATTTCAAGAGAACAATCTGAAGACGTAAGCTGTAATAACGGTTTGAAAAATAAAAGGACGTGCCCGAAAGCTCCATTTCAAGGGATTATGAGACACATGCGGATCCAACCACAAAGAGGTATCAGCTCACCCCGCTAAGAATAACCATCAGCAAAGAAACTACAAACGCTCAGTGCTGAAGAGGTTGTGGAGAAATGCATACCCTCAATTTGAAGTGGGACGTAACCTGGTAAGAGCCACCAATGGGAAGAGAATGGATGTGTCTTTAAAAGGTAAACCCTGAGCTACTATATGATCCATCAGGCCCACTCCTCGGCCTGTAACCTAAGAAGACAGAATTGGAAAGACACAGGCAGGAAATATGCCCTGCAGCAGGATGACAATAGCCAAGACACGGACTCAGCCAAAAAGTCCACCAAGAGATGAGTGGACAGAGAAGAAGTGGTACGTGTACAGATGGAATATTAGCCAAGGAAAAAAATGAAACAATGACATTTGCAGCACGGTAGATGAGTCTAGAGGTAATCATGCAACTGGTAGCAAGTGAGAAAGCGAAAGACACATATCCTATCGTATCCCTTATAGGTGTTACCTAAAAATTGATACCAGTGAAGATATTTCCACAGAGAAATGTAATCACAGATTCATTAAGCAAACTTACGGTTCACCAAACGGAAAGGTGTGAGGATTGGATACATTAGGATGTTGGGGTTAACAGAGATATGCAAACACACGTGAAATGTATCATCACCAAAGACCTACGGCATACCAAGAGGAGACTACTCAACATTGGGTCATAACCTACATGGGAAAAGGATCCGAAGAAGACTAGATACATGTATGTGTGTGAAAGAATCACATCTTGCACACGCCTAGAGCAAACAAAACACTGTAATCAAATTTTCTCTGATACAAAATAAAAATTAAATTAAAACAAAACGAACAGCAAGGAATGAGACATAAACCTAAGGGGCTTCTTCCCGGCACATTCCGTTCTAATTTACAAGCTACAACACAACTTCCGTTATGGCTCTGCTGCCCTAGTAACCAGATTTGGTAAGGAGAAGTGCTGCCGCCTTCTGGCCGTTTCACACAACAGCGCTAATGGTCACTTAATATTCAAACTAATTGCAGGCCTGTAAATGACACCCTGCCATCTAAAAAAACATCCTGGGGGCGTAAATCGACCAGAAAATTCAAACGACGTCCACATTTCAAGAAGACATCTCAAGAGGCATATTTTATGCACGTTGTGTCTTTTCTTTCTTTTTTTCTTCAAAATAAAAGGGAATTGAACAATGCTCAACATCAGCAATTAATAAAGCCATGAAACTCCAACCTACATAAATGTTCACCTCACAGCCGTCAGAATGACCTTCAGCAAAAAGTCTACAAAGAATAAATGCTGAAGGGGTTTCAGAGAACTGTGTACCCTCTAGCTGCCGGGGGGATGTCAACTTGTAGCAGCCAGTAGTGAGAACATAACGGAAGTGCGTTTAAGGGTAAAACTTGAGCTACCGTGTGATCTGGTAGGTCCTCTGATGCGCCGCCTATCACCTGAGCAGAGCAGAATGGAAAAGACACAGGCTGGCAATCCTGCCCTGCAGGAACCTTTAACATAGCCAACACTTGGAAGAACCCGATAAAGGTCCATCAGCAGAAAAATGCACAAAGAGGAAGTGGTCCACGTAAACAATGGAGTATTAGCTATGGAAAACGATGAAACAGTGCCCTTTGCACCACGATAGAAGGACGTAGAGACAACCACCCAACTTGAAGAAAGAAACCGAAAGACAGATATACTATGACGTCACTCATAGGTGTTATCTAAAAAGTGATACTCATGAACTTATTTCCAAGAGAAGGAAAAGCACGGATTGAGGAAACAAAATGATCTTTAACGAAATGGAAAGGTGTAAGGAATGGGTGAATTAGGATACGGGGGTTAACAGACATGTACTGATACATATGACATATATAATCACAAAATCCTATGGGATACCAACAGAGGTCTACTCAACACGGTATAATAACCTTTCCTTTGGGAAGGATCCAAAGATGAATAGACGGATACGTTGATATGATGAACCAGATTCTGTACACCTAGCAGAAACTGCATGATATATCAAATTTGCTCTGATAATTAATAAAAATTAAATTAAAAAAAAAAACGAACACGAAGTAGGAGATATAATCTCTTGGGGGTCTGCCCTCGCCCTGGCACATTCCACTCTAATTTGCAGCCCACTAACAGGATTTCCAGGAAGGCTCTGCTGCCCAAAATCCCAGAGTTGGAAATGGAGGAATGCTTCCGCCTTGTGGCCGTTTCCCGCAAGAGCGGCTTTAAGCCCACAGCTAACGGTCCCTTAACATTCACAAGGACTCAGGGCTGTAGAGGACACCTGCCCTCAAAACATGTCCTGAGGTAGGGAATGGCCAGAAAATCCAAAACAGGCAAAATGTTCAAGAAGATAACATGAAGAGGTAAGTTTTACTCACTCTCTTTAAAAGGAAAAGGAAAATGGATAAAAGCTCAACATCAGGATATATTAGACTCATGCAAATCTAATCTACAAAAAGGTTTCAACTCACACCAGTCGACTGACCATCATCAAAAAGTCTTCAAACAGTAAGTGCTGAAGGGGTTTTAGAGAACTGTGTACCCTCTGGCTGCTGGTGAGATGTAAAGTGGTAACAGCCAATAATGAGAACAGAAAGGAGCTGCGTTTAAAAGTAAAAACGGAGCTCCCATTCGACGCAGCAGGCCCACCGCTGGGCCTCTCACCCGACAAGACCAGAATCCAGAGGACACAGGCTGCAAAAGCTGCACTGCGGCCTTATTCACAATAGCCAAGACATGGAGGCAACCTAGATGTCCATCAACAGATGAATGGATAAGGAAGAAGTGGTCCATGTACACAATGGACTACTAGCCATGTAAAACAATGAAACACTGCACTTTGAGGCACCATAGATGAGCCTAGGGAGAATCACAGAACATGAGGTAAATTGGAAAGCAAAAGACAGATATCCTATCATATCACTTATAGGTGTTACCTAACTACTGACAAAAATGGACATATTTCCACCGACAAAGACACACAGAGACTTTAAAAAACAAACTATGTGTATCTAAGAGGAAAGGTGGTAGCAACGGATGAATTAAGATTAGATTTACCATACCTATAGAAATACAGATTAATTGGGATGTGGTAAGAGCCACTAATGAAAAAACTCTGATACAAAATAAAAATTAAATTAAAACAAAACGAACAGCAAGTAATGAGACATAAACCTAAGGGGCTTCTTCCTGGCACATTCCGTTCTAATTTACAAGCTACAACACAACTTCCGTTATGGCTCTGCTGCCCTAGTAACCAGATTTGGTAAGGAGAAGTGCTGCCTACAGATTAAGTACATATATCAAAAAGACGGAGCACATAGCAAGGCAGGTCTTCGGAACACTCTGTCATCTTTTACATGGGAAAAGGATCTGCACGTGAATAGATATATATGATGCACAAATGAACCAGACTGTGTACACCTAGGACAAACTGTATCCTGATCATTACCCCGATTAAAACAACGAACAGGAAGTAATGAGACATAGACTTCAGGGGTTTTGCCTGGCACATTCCATTCTAATTTACAACCTGGGAACACGACCTCCAGAAAGGCTGTGCTGCCCTAGGAACCAGATTTGGGAATGGAGAAATGCTGCCGCCTTGTGGCCGTTTCCCACAACAGCAGCTTTAAACCCAGGGCTAATGGTCACTAAATATTCACCAAACTTGCAGGTCTGTAAATTACACCTGGCCTCCAAAAGAATCCTGGGGTCAAAAATCGACCAAAAATTCAAAAGAGGGCAACCTTCCAAGAAGACAATTTCAAGAGGTACATTGTTCTCACACTTTTTTCTCTGTTTTTCCTAAAGAAAAGAGGAAGGTGTGGAAAGATGCTGAACATTAGGGATTATTAAAGACATACAAATCCAAATTACAGAAACCTATCAGCTCACACCAGTCAGAAAGGCCACAAGCAAACATTCTGCAAACAATAGATGCTGAAGGGGTTGTGGAGAAATGCATACCCTTGGTGCTAATTGGGATGTGGTAAGAGCCGCTAATGAAAAAACACAATGGAGGTGCTTTGAAAAGGGAAACATTGAGCTAGCAGTCAATCAGTCACACCCACTGCCGGGCCTACCCCCTGAGAAAATGAGAATCAAAAAGTCACAGGCTGGCAATCCTGCACTCCAGCAATACTTACCGTAGCCAACACTTGGAAGCAATGAAAACGTCCATCAACAGAGGAATGCACCCAGAAGAAGCCGTCCATGTACGCAACGGAATGTGACTCCACTAAAAAATATAAATTAAATTAAAACATCAAACGTAAGTAAGGACACAAGGTTTGGGGCGTTTATCAGGGCACACTGCACTCTAATTTGTATCTGAGGAACACCACTGGCAGGAAGGTCTGCTTCCCTAGGTACCAGGGTGGGGAACGTAGAAATACTGCGGCCCTCTAGCCGATACCTGCAACAGCAGCTTCGAAATCTCTGCTAATGGTCACTTCATATGCACAAGTACCGCAGGGCTGCAAAGGAAACCTGCCCTCAAAATGTCCTGACGCAGGTGAAGGCCAAAACATTTCAAAATGTGGCACGTATTTCAAGAGAACAATCTGAAGACGTAAGCTGTAATAACGGTTTGAAAAATAAAAGGACGTGCCCGAAAGCTCCATTTCAAGGGATTATGAGACACATGCGGATCCAACCACAAAGAGGTATCAGCTCACCCCGCTAAGAATAACCATCAGCAAAGAAACTACAAACGCTCAGTGCTGAAGAGGTTGTGGAGAAATGCATACCCTCAATTTGAAGTGGGACGTAACCTGGTAAGAGCCACCAATGGGAAGAGAATGGATGTGTCTTTAAAAGGTAAACCCTGAGCTACTATATGATCCATCAGGCCCACTCCTCGGCCTGTAACCTAAGAAGACAGAATTGGAAAGACACAGGCAGGAAATATGCCCTGCAGCAGGATGACAATAGCCAAGACACGGACTCAGCCAAAAAGTCCACCAAGAGATGAGTGGACAGAGAAGAAGTGGTACGTGTACAGATGGAATATTAGCCAAGGAAAAAAATGAAACAATGACATTTGCAGCACGGTAGATGAGTCTAGAGGTAATCATGCAACTGGTAGCAAGTGAGAAAGCGAAAGACACATATCCTATCGTATCCCTTATAGGTGTTACCTAAAAATTGATACCAGTGAAGATATTTCCACAGAGAAATGTAATCACAGATTCATTAAGCAAACTTACGGTTCACCAAACGGAAAGGTGTGAGGATTGGATACATTAGGATGTTGGGGTTAACAGAGATATGCAAACACACGTGAAATGTATCATCACCAAAGACCTACGGCATACCAAGAGGAGACTACTCAACATTGGGTCATAACCTACATGGGAAAAGGATCCGAAGAAGACTAGATACATGTATGTGTGTGAAAGAATCACATCTTGCACACGCCTAGAGCAAACAAAACACTGTAATCAAATTTTCTCTGATACAAAATAAAAATTAAATTAAAACAAAACGAACAGCAAGGAATGAGACATAAACCTAAGGGGCTTCTTCCCGGCACATTCCGTTCTAATTTACAAGCTACAACACAACTTCCGTTATGGCTCTGCTGCCCTAGTAACCAGATTTGGTAAGGAGAAGTGCTGCCGCCTTCTGGCCGTTTCACACAACAGCGCTAATGGTCACTTAATATTCAAACTAATTGCAGGCCTGTAAATGACACCCTGCCATCTAAAAAAACATCCTGGGGGCGTAAATCGACCAGAAAATTCAAACGACGTCCACATTTCAAGAAGACATCTCAAGAGGCATATTTTATGCACGTTGTGTCTTTTCTTTCTTTTTTTCTTCAAAATAAAAGGGAATTGAACAATGCTCAACATCAGCAATTAATAAAGCCATGAAACTCCAACCTACATAAATGTTCACCTCACAGCCGTCAGAATGACCTTCAGCAAAAAGTCTACAAAGAATAAATGCTGAAGGGGTTTCAGAGAACTGTGTACCCTCTAGCTGCCGGGGGGATGTCAACTTGTAGCAGCCAGTAGTGAGAACATAACGGAAGTGCGTTTAAGGGTAAAACTTGAGCTACCGTGTGATCTGGTAGGTCCTCTGATGCGCCGCCTATCACCTGAGCAGAGCAGAATGGAAAAGACACAGGCTGGCAATCCTGCCCTGCAGGAACCTTTAACATAGCCAACACTTGGAAGAACCCGATAAAGGTCCATCAGCAGAAAAATGCACAAAGAGGAAGTGGTCCACGTAAACAATGGAGTATTAGCTATGGAAAACGATGAAACAGTGCCCTTTGCACCACGATAGAAGGACGTAGAGACAACCACCCAACTTGAAGAAAGAAACCGAAAGACAGATATACTATGACGTCACTCATAGGTGTTATCTAAAAAGTGATACTCATGAACTTATTTCCAAGAGAAGGAAAAGCACGGATTGAGGAAACAAAATGATCTTTAACGAAATGGAAAGGTGTAAGGAATGGGTGAATTAGGATACGGGGGTTAACAGACATGTACTGATACATATGACATATATAATCACAAAATCCTATGGGATACCAACAGAGGTCTACTCAACACGGTATAATAACCTTTCCTTTGGGAAGGATCCAAAGATGAACAGACGGATACGTTGATATGATGAACCAGATTCTGTACGCCTAGCAGAAACTGCATGATATATCAGATTTGCTCTGATAATTAATAAAAATTAAATTAAAAAAAAAAACAAACACGAAGTAGGAGATATAATCTCTTGGGGGTCTGCCCTCGCCCTGGCACATTCCACTCTAATTTGCAGCCCACTAACAGGATTTCCAGGAAGGCTCTGCTGCCCAAAAACCCAGAGTTGGAAATGGAGGAATGCTTCCGCCTTGTGGCCGTTTCCCGCAAGAGCGGCTTTCAGCCCACAGCTAACGGTCCCTTAACATTCACAAGGACTCAGGGCTGTAGAGGACACCTGCCCTCAAAACATGTCCTGAGGTAGGGAATGGCCAGAAAATCCAAAACAGGCAAAATGTTCAGGAAGATAACGTGAAGAGGTAAGTTTTACTCACTCTCTTTAAAAGGAAAAGGAAAATGGATAAAAGCTCAACATCAGGATATATTAGACTCATGCAAATCTAATCTACAAAAAGGTTTCAACTCACACCAGTCGACTGACCATCATCAAAAAGTCTTCAAACAGTAAGTGCTGAAGGGGTTTTAGAGAACTGTGTACCCTCTGGCTGCTGGTGAGATGTAAAGTGGTAACAGCCAATAATGAGAACAGAAAGGAGCTGCGTTTAAAAGTAAAAACGGAGCTCCCATTCGACGCAGCAGGCCCACCGCTGGGCCTCTCACCCGACAAGACCAGAATCCAGAGGACACAGGCTGCAAAAGCTGCACTGCGGCCTTATTCACAATAGCCAAGACATGGAGGCAACCTAGATGTCCATCAACAGATGAATGGATAAGGAAGAAGTGGTCCATGTACACAATGGACTACTAGCCATGTAAAACAATGAAACACTGCACTTTGAGGCACCATAGATGAGCCTAGGGAGAATCACAGAACATGAGGTAAATTGGAAAGCAAAAGACAGATATCCTATCATATCACTTATAGGTGTTACCTAACTACTGACAAAAATGGACATATTTCCACCGACAAAGACACACAGAGACTTTAAAAAACAAACTATGTGTATCTAAGAGGAAAGGTGGTAGCAACGGATGAATTAAGATTAGATTTACCATACCTATAGAAATACAGATTAAGTACATATATCAAAAAGACGGAGCACATAGCAAGGCAGGTCTTCGGAACACTCTGTCACCTTTTACGTGGGAAAAGGATCTGCACGTGAATAGATATATATGATGCACAAATGAACCAGACTGTGTACACCTAGGACAAACTGTATCCTGATCATTACCCCGATTAAAACAACGAACAGGAAGTAATGAGACACAGACTTCAGGGGTTTTGCCTGGCACATTCCATTCTAATTTACAACCTGGGAACACGACCTCCAGAAAGGCTGTGCTGCCCTAGGAACCAGATTTGGGAATGGAGAAATGCTGCCGCCTTGTGGCCGTTTCCCACAACAGCAGCTTTAAACCCAGGGCTAATGGTCACTAAATATTCACCAAACTTGCAGGTCTGTAAATTACACCTGGCCTCCAAAAGAATCCTGGGGTCAAAAATCGACCAAAAATTCAAAAGAGGGCAACCTTCCAAGAAGACAATTTCAAGAGGTACATTGTTCTCACACTTTTTTCTTTGTTTTTCCTAAAGAAAAGAGGAAGGTGTGGAAAGATGCTGAACATTAGGGATTATTAAAGACATACAAATCCAAATTACAGAAACCTATCAGCTCACACCAGTCAGAAAGGCCACAAGCAAACATTCTGCAAACAATAGATGCTGAAGGGGTTGTGGAGAAATGCATACCCTTGGTGCTAATTGGGATGTGGTAAGAGCCGCTAATGAAAAAACACAATGGAGGTGCTTTGAAAAGGGAAACATTGAGCTAGCAGTCAATCAGTCACACCCACTGCCGGGCCTACCCCCCTGAGAAAATGAGAATCAAAAAGTCACAGGCTGGCAATCCTGCGCTCCAGCAATACTTACCGTAGCCAACACTTGGAAGCAACGAAAACGTCCATCAACAGAGGAATGCACCCAGAAGAAGCCGTCCATGTACGCAACGGAATGTGACTCCACTAAAAAATATAAATTAAATTAAAACATCAAACGTAAGTAAGGATACAAGGTTTGGGGCGTTTATCAGGGCACACGGCACTCTAATTTGTATCTGAGGAGCACCACTGGCAGGAAGGTCTGCTTCCCTAGGTACCAGGGTGGGGAACGTAGAAATACTGCGGCCCTCTAGCCGATACCTGCAACAGCAGCTTCGAAATCTCTGCTAATGGTCACTTCATATGCACAAGTACCGCAGGGCTGCAAAGGAAACCTGCCCTCAAAATGTCCTGACGCGGGTGAAGGCCAAAACATTTCAAAATGTGGCACGTATTTCAAGAGAACAATCTGAAGACGTAAGCTGTAATAACGGTTTGAAAAATAAAAGGACGTGCCCGAAAGCTCCATTTCAAGGGATTATGAGACACATGCGGATCCAACCACAAAGAGGTATCAGCTCACCCCGCTAAGAATAACCATCAGCAAAGAAACTACAAACGCTCAGTGCTGAAGAGGTTGTGGAGAAATGCATACCCTCAATTTGAAGTGGGACGTAACCTGGTAAGAGCCACCAATGGGAAGAGAATGGATGTGTCTTTAAAAGGTAAACCCTGAGCTACTATATGATCCATCAGGCCCACTCCTCGGCCTGTAACCTAAGAAGACAGAATTGGAAAGACACAGGCAGGAAATATGCCCTGCAGCAGGATGACAATAGCCAAGACACGGACTCAGCCAAAAAGTCCACCAAGAGATGAGTGGACAGAGAAGAAGTGGTACGTGTACAGATGGAATATTAGCCAAGGAAAAAAATGAAACAATGACATTTGCAGCACGGTAGATGAGTCTAGAGGTAATCATGCAACTGGTAGCAAGTGAGAAAGCGAAAGACACATATCCTATCGTATCCCTTATAGGTGTTACCTAAAAATTGATACCAGTGAAGATATTTCCACAGAGAAATGTAATCACAGATTCATTAAGCAAACTTACGGTTCACCAAACGGAAAGGTGTGAGGATTGGATACATTAGGATGTTGGGGTTAACAGAGATATGCAAACACACGTGAAACGTATCATCACCAAAGACCTACGGCATACCAAGAGGAGACTACTCAACATTGGGTCATAACCTACATGGGAAAAGGATCCGAAGAAGACTAGATACATGTATGTGTGTGAAAGAATCACATCTTGCACACGCCTAGAGCAAACAAAACACTGTAATCAAATTTTCTCTGATACAAAATAAAAATTAAATTAAAACAAAACGAACAGCAAGGAATGAGACATAAACCTAAGGGGCTTCTTCCCGGCACATTCCGTTCTAATTTACAAGCTACAACACAACTTCCGTTATGGCTCTGCTGCCCTAGTAACCAGATTTGGTAAGGAGAAGTGCTGCCGCCTTCTGGCCGTTTCACACAACAGCGCTAATGGTCACTTAATATTCAAACTAATTGCAGGCCTGTAAATGACACCCTGCCATCTAAAAAAACATCCTGGGGGCGTAAATCGACCAGAAAATTCAAACGACGTCCACATTTCAAGAAGACATCTCAAGAGGCATATTTTATGCACGTTGTGTCTTTTCTTTCTTTTTTTCTTCAAAATAAAAGGGAATTGAACAATGCTCAACATCAGCAATTAATAAAGCCATGAAACTCCAACCTACATAAATGTTCACCTCACAGCCGTCAGAATGACCTTCAGCAGAAAGTCTACAAAGAATAAATGCTGAAGGGGTTTCAGAGAACTGTGTACCCTCTAGCTGCCGGGGGGATGTCAACTTGTAGCAGCCAGTAGTGAGAACATAACGGAAGTGCGTTTAAGGGTAAAACTTGAGCTACCGTGTGATCTGGTAGGTCCTCTGATGCGCCGCCTATCACCTGAGCAGAGCAGAATGGAAAAGACACAGGCTGGCAATCCTGCCCTGCAGGAACCTTTAACATAGCCAACACTTGGAAGAACCCGATAAAGGTCCATCAGCAGAAAAATGCACAAAGAGGAAGTGGTCCACGTAAACAATGGAGTATTAGCTATGGAAAACGATGAAACAGTGCCCTTTGCACCACGATAGAAGGACGTAGAGACAACCACCCAACTTGAAGAAAGAAACCGAAAGACAGATATACTATGACGTCACTCATAGGTGTTATCTAAAAAGTGATACTCATGAACTTATTTCCAAGAGAAGGAAAAGCACGGATTGAGGAAACAAAATGATCTTTAACGAAATGGAAAGGTGTAAGGAATGGGTGAATTAGGATACGGGGGTTAACAGACATGTACTGATACATATGACATATATAATCACAAAATCCTATGGGATACCAACAGAGGTCTACTCAACACGGTATAATAACCTTTCCTTTGGGAAGGATCCAAAGATGAACAGACGGATACGTTGATATGATGAACCAGATTCTGTACGCCTAGCAGAAACTGCATGATATATCAGATTTGCTCTGATAATTAATAAAAATTAAATTAAAAAAAAAAACGAACACGAAGTAGGAGATATAATCTCTTGGGGGTCTGCCCTCGCCCTGGCACATTCCACTCTAATTTGCAGCCCACTAACAGGATTTCCAGGAAGGCTCTGCTGCCCAAAAACCCAGAGTTGGAAATGGAGGAATGCTTCCGCCTTGTGGCCGTTTCCCGCAAGAGCGGCTTTCAGCCCACAGCTAACGGTCCCTTAACATTCACAAGGACTCAGGGCTGTAGAGGACACCTGCCCTCAAAACATGTCCTGAGGTAGGGAATGGCCAGAAAATCCAAAACAGGCAAAATGTTCAGGAAGATAACGTGAAGAGGTAAGTTTTACTCACTCTCTTTAAAAGGAAAAGGAAAATGGATAAAAGCTCAACATCAGGATATATTAGACTCATGCAAATCTAATCTACAAAAGGTTTCAACTCACACCAGTCGACTGACCATCATCAAAAAGTCTTCAAACAGTAAGTGCTGAAGGGGTTTTAGAGAACTGTGTACCCTCTGGCTGCTGGTGAGATGTAAAGTGGTAACAGCCAATAATGAGAACAGAAAGGAGCTGCGTTTAAAAGTAAAAACGGAGCTCCCATTCGACGCAGCAGGCCCACCGCTGGGCCTCTCACCCGACAAGACCAGAATCCAGAGGACACAGGCTGCAAAAGCTGCACTGCGGCCTTATTCACAATAGCCAAGACATGGAGGCAACCTAGATGTCCATCAACAGATGAATGGATAAGGAAGAAGTGGTCCATGTACACAATGGACTACTAGCCATGTAAAACAATGAAACACTGCACTTTGAGGCACCATAGATGAGCCTAGGGAGAATCACAGAACATGAGGTAAATTGGAAAGCAAAAGACAGATATCCTATCATATCACTTATAGGTGTTACCTAACTACTGACAAAAATGGACATATTTCCACCGACAAAGACACACAGAGACTTTAAAAAACAAACTATGTGTATCTAAGAGGAAAGGTGGTAGCAACGGATGAATTAAGATTAGATTTACCATACCTATAGAAATACAGATTAATTGGGATGTGGTAAGAGCCACTAATGAAAAAACTCTGATACAAAATAAAAATTAAATTAAAACAAAACGAACAGCAAGTAATGAGACATAAACCTAAGGGGCTTCTTCCTGGCACATTCCGTTCTAATTTACAAGCTACAACACAACTTCCGTTATGGCTCTGCTGCCCTAGTAACCAGATTTGGTAAGGAGAAGTGCTGCCTACAGATTAAGTACATATATCAAAAAGACGGAGCACATAGCAAGGCAGGTCTTCGGAACACTCTGTCACCTTTTACATGGGAAAAGGATCTGCACGTGAATAGATATATATGATGCACAAATGAACCAGACTGTGTACACCTAGGACAAACTGTATCCTGATCATTACCCCGATTAAAACAACGAACAGGAAGTAATGAGACACAGACTTCAGGGGTTTTGCCGGGCACATTCCATTCTAATTTACAACCTGGGAACACGACCTCCAGAAAGGCTGTGCTGCCCTAGGAACCAGATTTGGGAATGGAGAAATGCTGCCGCCTTGTGGCCGTTTCCCACAACAGCAGCTTTAAACCCAGGGCTAATGGTCACTAAATATTCACCAAACTTGCAGGTCTGTAAATTACACCTGGCCTCCAAAAGAATCCTGGGGTCAAAAATCGACCAAAAATTCAAAAGAGGGCAACCTTCCAAGAAGACAATTTCAAGAGGTACATTGTTCTCACACTTTTTTCTTTGTTTTTCCTAAAGAAAAGAGGAAGGTGTGGAAAGATGCTGAACATTAGGGATTATTAAAGACATACAAATCCAAATTACAGAAACCTATCAGCTCACACCAGTCAGAAAGGCCACAAGCAAACATTCTGCAAACAATAGATGCTGAAGGGGTTGTGGAGAAATGCATACCCTTGGTGCTAATTGGGATGTGGTAAGAGCCGCTAATGAAAAAACACAATGGAGGTGCTTTGAAAAGGGAAACATTGAGCTAGCAGTCAATCAGTCACACCCACTGCCGGGCCTACCCCCCTGAGAAAATGAGAATCAAAAAGTCACAGGCTGGCAATCCTGCGCTCCAGCAATACTTACCGTAGCCAACACTTGGAAGCAACGAAAACGTCCATCAACAGAGGAATGCACCCAGAAGAAGCCGTCCATGTACGCAACGGAATGTGACTCCACTAAAAAATATAAATTAAATTAAAACATCAAACGTAAGTAAGGACACAAGGTTTGGGGCGTTTATCAGGGCACACTGCACTCTAATTTGTATCTGAGGAGCACCACTGGCAGGAAGGTCTGCTTCCCTAGGTACCAGGGTGGGGAACGTAGAAATACTGCGGCCCTCTAGCCGATACCTGCAACAGCAGCTTCGAAATCTCTGCTAATGGTCACTTCATATGCACAAGTACCGCAGGGCTGCAAAGGAAACCTGCCCTCAAAATGTCCTGACGCGGGTGAAGGCCAAAACATTTCAAAATGTGGCACGTATTTCAAGAGAACAATCTGAAGACGTAAGCTGTAATAACGGTTTGAAAAATAAAAGGACGTGCCCGAAAGCTCCATTTCAAGGGATTATGAGACACATGCGGATCCAACCACAAAGAGGTATCAGCTCACCCCGCTAAGAATAACCATCAGCAAAGAAACTACAAACGCTCAGTGCTGAAGAGGTTGTGGAGAAATGCATACCCTCAATTTGAAGTGGGACGTAACCTGGTAAGAGCCACCAATGGGAAGAGAATGGATGTGTCTTTAAAAGGTAAACCCTGAGCTACTATATGATCCATCAGGCCCACTCCTCGGCCTGTAACCTAAGAAGACAGAATTGGAAAGACACAGGCAGGAAATATGCCCTGCAGCAGGATGACAATAGCCAAGACACGGACTCAGCCAAAAAGTCCACCAAGAGATGAGTGGACAGAGAAGAAGTGGTACGTGTACAGATGGAATATTAGCCAAGGAAAAAAATGAAACAATGACATTTGCAGCACGGTAGATGAGTCTAGAGGTAATCATGCAACTGGTAGCAAGTGAGAAAGCGAAAGACACATATCCTATCGTATCCCTTATAGGTGTTACCTAAAAATTGATACCAGTGAAGATATTTCCACAGAGAAATGTAATCACAGATTCATTAAGCAAACTTACGGTTCACCAAACGGAAAGGTGTGAGGATTGGATACATTAGGATGTTGGGGTTAACAGAGATATGCAAACACACGTGAAACGTATCATCACCAAAGACCTACGGCATACCAAGAGGAGACTACTCAACATTGGGTCATAACCTACATGGGAAAAGGATCCGAAGAAGACTAGATACATGTATGTGTGTGAAAGAATCACATCTTGCACACGCCTAGAGCAAACAAAACACTGTAATCAAATTTTCTCTGATACAAAATAAAAATTAAATTAAAACAAAACGAACAGCAAGGAATGAGACATAAACCTAAGGGGCTTCTTCCCGGCACATTCCGTTCTAATTTACAAGCTACAACACAACTTCCGTTATGGCTCTGCTGCCCTAGTAACCAGATTTGGTAAGGAGAAGTGCTGCCGCCTTCTGGCCGTTTCACCCAACAGCGCTAATGGTCACTTAATATTCAAACTAATTGCAGGCCTGTAAATGACACCCTGCCATCTAAAAAAACATCCTGGGGGCGTAAATCGACCAGAAAATTCAAACGACGTCCACATTTCAAGAAGACATCTCAAGAGGCATATTTTATGCACGTTGTGTCTTTTCTTTCTTTTTTTCTTCAAAATAAAAGGGAATTGAACAATGCTCAACATCAGCAATTAATAAAGCCATGAAACTCCAACCTACATAAATGTTCACCTCACAGCCGTCAGAATGACCTTCAGCAAAAAGTCTACAAAGAATAAATGCTGAAGGGGTTTCAGAGAACTGTGTACCCTCTAGCTGCCGGGGGGATGTCAACTTGTAGCAGCCAGTAGTGAGAACATAACGGAAGTGCGTTTAAGGGTAAAACTTGAGCTACCGTGTGATCTGGTAGGTCCTCTGATGCGCCGCCTATCACCTGAGCAGAGCAGAATGGAAAAGACACAGGCTGGCAATCCTGCCCTGCAGGAACCTTTAACATAGCCAACACTTGGAAGAACCCGATAAAGGTCCATCAGCAGAAAAATGCACAAAGAGGAAGTGGTCCACGTAAACAATGGAGTATTAGCTAT
Source organism: Lagenorhynchus albirostris (assembly GCF_949774975.1). Lineage (NCBI taxonomy): Eukaryota > Metazoa > Chordata > Mammalia > Artiodactyla > Delphinidae > Lagenorhynchus > Lagenorhynchus albirostris. The sequence goes on along the minus strand of NC_083102.1, from coordinate 80,386,643 downwards.
GGAAAACGATGAAACAGTGCCCTTTGCACCACGATAGAAGGACGTAGAGACAACCACCCAACTTGAAGAAAGAAACCGAAAGACAGATATACTATGACGTCACTCATAGGTGTTATCTAAAAAGTGATACTCATGAACTTATTTCCAAGAGAAGGAAAAGCACGGATTGAGGAAACAAAATGATCTTTAACGAAATGGAAAGGTGTAAGGAATGGGTGAATTAGGATACGGGGGTTAACAGACATGTACTGATACATATGACATATATAATCACAAAATCCTATGGGATACCAACAGAGGTCTACTCAACACGGTATAATAACCTTTCCTTTGGGAAGGATCCAAAGATGAACAGACGGATACGTTGATATGATGAACCAGATTCTGTACGCCTAGCAGAAACTGCATGATATATCAGATTTGCTCTGATAATTAATAAAAATTAAATTAAAAAAAAAAACGAACACGAAGTAGGAGATATAATCTCTTGGGGGTCTGCCCTCGCCCTGGCACATTCCACTCTAATTTGCAGCCCACTAACAGGATTTCCAGGAAGGCTCTGCTGCCCAAAAACCCAGAGTTGGAAATGGAGGAATGCTTCCGCCTTGTGGCCGTTTCCCGCAAGAGCGGCTTTCAGCCCACAGCTAACGGTCCCTTAACATTCACAAGGACTCAGGGCTGTAGAGGACACCTGCCCTCAAAACATGTCCTGAGGTAGGGAATGGCCAGAAAATCCAAAACAGGCAAAATGTTCAGGAAGATAACGTGAAGAGGTAAGTTTTACTCACTCTCTTTAAAAGGAAAAGGAAAATGGATAAAAGCTCAACATCAGGATATATTAGACTCATGCAAATCTAATCTACAAAAAGGTTTCAACTCACACCAGTCGACTGACCATCATCAAAAAGTCTTCAAACAGTAAGTGCTGAAGGGGTTTTAGAGAACTGTGTACCCTCTGGCTGCTGGTGAGATGTAAAGTGGTAACAGCCAATAATGAGAACAGAAAGGAGCTGCGTTTAAAAGTAAAAACGGAGCTCCCATTCGACGCAGCAGGCCCACCGCTGGGCCTCTCACCCGACAAGACCAGAATCCAGAGGACACAGGCTGCAAAAGCTGCACTGCGGCCTTATTCACAATAGCCAAGACATGGAGGCAACCTAGATGTCCATCAACAGATGAATGGATAAGGAAGAAGTGGTCCATGTACACAATGGACTACTAGCCATGTAAAACAATGAAACACTGCACTTTGAGGCACCATAGATGAGCCTAGGGAGAATCACAGAACATGAGGTAAATTGGAAAGCAAAAGACAGATATCCTATCATATCACTTATAGGTGTTACCTAACTACTGACAAAAATGGACATATTTCCACCGACAAAGACACACAGAGACTTTAAAAAACAAACTATGTGTATCTAAGAGGAAAGGTGGTAGCAACGGATGAATTAAGATTAGATTTACCATACCTATAGAAATACAGATTAATTGGGATGTGGTAAGAGCCACTAATGAAAAAACTCTGATACAAAATAAAAATTAAATTAAAACAAAACGAACAGCAAGTAATGAGACATAAACCTAAGGGGCTTCTTCCTGGCACATTCCGTTCTAATTTACAAGCTACAACACAACTTCCATTATGGCTCTGCTGCCCTAGTAACCAGATTTGGTAAGGAGAAGTGCTGCCTACAGATTAAGTACATATATCAAAAAGACGGAGCACATAGCAAGGCAGGTCTTCGGAACACTCTGTCACCTTTTACATGGGAAAAGGATCTGCACGTGAATAGATATATATGATGCACAAATGAACCAGACTGTGTACACCTAGGACAAACTGTATCCTGATCATTACCCCGATTAAAACAACGAACAGGAAGTAATGAGACACAGACTTCAGGGGTTTTGCCTGGCACATTCCATTCTAATTTACAACCTGGGAACACGACCTCCAGAAAGGCTGTGCTGCCCTAGGAACCAGATTTGGGAATGGAGAAATGCTGCCGCCTTGTGGCCGTTTCCCACAACAGCAGCTTTAAACCCAGGGCTAATGGTCACTAAATATTCACCAAACTTGCAGGTCTGTAAATTACACCTGGCCTCCAAAAGAATCCTGGGGTCAAAAATCGACCAAAAATTCAAAAGAGGGCAACCTTCCAAGAAGACAATTTCAAGAGGTACATTGTTCTCACACTTTTTTCTTTGTTTTTCCTAAAGAAAAGGGGAAGGTGTGGAAAGATGCTGAACATTAGGGATTATTAAAGACATACAAATCCAAATTACAGAAACCTATCAGCTCACACCAGTCAGAAAGGCCACAAGCAAACATTCTGCAAACAATAGATGCTGAAGGGGTTGTGGAGAAATGCATACCCTTGGTGCTAATTGGGATGTGGTAAGAGCCGCTAATGAAAAAACACAATGGAGGTGCTTTGAAAAGGGAAACATTGAGCTAGCAGTCAATCAGTCACACCCACTGCCGGGCCTACCCCCTGAGAAAATGAGAATCAAAAAGTCACAGGCTGGCAATCCTGCACTCCAGCAATACTTACCGTAGCCAACACTTGGAAGCAATGAAAATGTCCATCAACAGAGGAATGCACCCAGAAGAAGCCGTCCATGTACGCAACGGAATGTGACTCCACTAAAAAATATAAATTAAATTAAAACATCAAACGTAAGTAAGGACACAAGGTTTGGGGCGTTTATCAGGGCACACTGCACTCTAATTTGTATCTGAGGAGCACCACTGGCAGGAAGGTCTGCTTCCCTAGGTACCAGGGTGGGGAACGTAGAAATACTGCGGCCCTCTAGCCGATACCTGCAACAGCAGCTTCGAAATCTCTGCTAATGGTCACTTCATATGCACAAGTACCGCAGGGCTGCAAAGGAAACCTGCCCTCAAAATGTCCTGACGCAGGTGAAGGCCAAAACATTTCAAAATGTGGCACGTATTTCAAGAGAACAATCTGAAGACGTAAGCTGTAATAACGGTTTGAAAAATAAAAGGACGTGCCCGAAAGCTCCATTTCAAGGGATTATGAGACACATGCGGATCCAACCACAAAGAGGTATCAGCTCACCCCGCTAAGAATAACCATCAGCAAAGAAACTACAAACGCTCAGTGCTGAAGAGGTTGTGGAGAAATGCATACCCTCAATTTGAAGTGGGACGTAACCTGGTAAGAGCCACCAATGGGAAGAGAATGGATGTGTCTTTAAAAGGTAAACCCTGAGCTACTATATGATCCATCAGGCCCACTCCTCGGCCTGTAACCTAAGAAGACAGAATTGGAAAGACACAGGCAGGAAATATGCCCTGCAGCAGGATGACAATAGCCAAGACACGGACTCAGCCAAAAAGTCCACCAAGAGATGAGTGGACAGAGAAGAAGTGGTACGTGTACAGATGGAATATTAGCCAAGGAAAAAAATGAAACAATGACATTTGCAGCACGGTAGATGAGTCTAGAGGTAATCATGCAACTGGTAGCAAGTGAGAAAGCGAAAGACACATATCCTATCGTATCCCTTATAGGTGTTACCTAAAAATTGATACCAGTGAAGATATTTCCACAGAGAAATGTAATCACAGATTCATTAAGCAAACTTACGGTTCACCAAACGGAAAGGTGTGAGGATTGCATACATTAGGATGTTGGGGTTAACAGAGATATGCAAACACACGTGAAATGTATCATCACCAAAGACCTACGGCATACCAAGAGGAGACTACTCAACATTGGGTCATAACCTACATGGGAAAAGGATCCGAAGAAGACTAGATACATGTATGTGTGTGAAAGAATCACATCTTGCACACGCCTAGAGCAAACAAAACATTGTAATCAAATTTTCTCTGATACAAAATAAAAATTAAATTAAAACAAAACGAACAGCAAGGAATGAGACATAAACCTAAGGGGCTTCTTCCCGGCACATTCCGTTCTAATTTACAAGCTACAACACAACTTCCGTTATGGCTCTGCTGCCCTAGTAACCAGATTTGGTAAGGAGAAGTGCTGCCGCCTTCTGGCCGTTTCACCCAACAGCACTAATGGTCACTTAATATTCAAACTAATTGCAGGCCTGTAAATGACACCCTGCCATCTAAAAAAACATCCTGGGGGCGTAAATCGACCAGAAAATTCAAACGACGTCAACATTTCAAGAAGACATCTCAAGAGGCATATTTTATGCACGTTGTGTCTTTTCTTTCTTTTTTTCTTCAAAATAAAAGGGAATTGAACAATGCTCAACATCAGCAATTAATAAAGCCATGAAACTCCAACCTACATAAATGTTCACCTCACAGCCGTCAGAATGACCTTCAGCAAAAAGTCTACAAAGAATAAATGCTGAAGGGGTTTCAGAGAACTGTGTACCCTCTAGCTGCCGGGGGGACGTCAACTTATAGCAGCCAGTAGTGAGAACATAACGGAAGTGCGTTTAAGGGTAAAAATTGAGCTACCGTGTGATCTGGTAGGTCCTCTGATGCGCCGCCTATCACCTGAGCAGAGCAGAATGGAAAAGACACAGGCTGGCAATCCTGCCCTGCAGGAACCTTTAACATAGCCAACACTTGGAAGAACCCGATAAAGGTCCATCAGCAGAAAAATGCACAAAGAGGAAGTGGTCCACGTAAACAATGGAGTATTAGCTATGGAAAACGATGAAACAGTGCCCTTTGCACCACGATAGAAGGACGTAGAGACAACCACCCAACTTGAAGAAAGAAACCGAAAGACAGATATACTATGACGTCACTCATAGGTGTTATCTAAAAAGTGATACTCATGAACTTATTTCCAAGAGAAGGAAAAGCACGGATTGAGGAAACAAAATGATCTTTAACGAAATGGAAAGGTGTAAGGAATGGGTGAATTAGGATACGGGGGTTAACAGACATGTACTGATACATATGACATATATAATCACAAAATCCTATGGGATACCAACAGAGGTCTACTCAACACGGTATAATAACCTTTCCTTTGGGAAGGATCCAAAGATGAATAGACGGATACGTTGATATGATGAACCAGATTCTGTACGCCTAGCAGAAACTGCATGATATATCAAATTTGCTCTGATAATTAATAAAAATTAAATTAAAAAAAAAAACAAACACGAAGTAGGAGATATAATCTCTTGGGGGTCTGCCCTCGCCCTGGCACATTCCACTCTAATTTGCAGCCCACTAACAGGATTTCCAGGAAGGCTCTGCTGCCCAAAAACCCAGAGTTGGAAATGGAGGAATGCTTCCGCCTTGTGGCCGTTTCCCGCAAGAGCGGCTTTCAGCCCACAGCTAACGGTCCCTTAACATTCACAAGGACTCAGGGCTGTAGAGGACACCTGCCCTCAAAACATGTCCTGAGGTAGGGAATGGCCAGAAAATCCAAAACAGGCAAAATGTTCAGGAAGATAACGTGAAGAGGTAAGTTTTACTCACTCTCTTTAAAAGGAAAAGGAAAATGGATAAAAGCTCAACATCAGGATATATTAGACTCATGCAAATCTAATCTACAAAAAGGTTTCAACTCACACCAGTCGACTGACCATCATCAAAAAGTCTTCAAACAGTAAGTGCTGAAGGGGTTTTAGAGAACTGTGTACCCTCTGGCTGCTGGTGAGATGTAAAGTGGTAACAGCCAATAATGAGAACAGAAAGGAGCTGCGTTTAAAAGTAAAAACGGAGCTCCCATTCGACGCAGCAGGCCCACCGCTGGGCCTCTCACCCGACAAGACCAGAATCCAGAGGACACAGGCTGCAAAAGCTGCACTGCGGCCTTATTCACAATAGCCAAGACATGGAGGCAACCTAGATGTCCATCAACAGATGAATGGATAAGGAAGAAGTGGTCCATGTACACAATGGACTACTAGCCATGTAAAACAATGAAACACTGCACTTTGAGGCACCATAGATGAGCCTAGGGAGAATCACAGAACATGAGGTAAATTGGAAAGCAAAAGACAGATATCCTATCATATCACTTATAGGTGTTACCTAACTACTGACAAAAATGGACATATTTCCACCGACAAAGACACACAGAGACTTTAAAAAACAAACTATGTGTATCTAAGAGGAAAGGTGGTAGCAACGGATGAATTAAGATTAGATTTACCATACCTATAGAAATACAGATTAAGTACATATATCAAAAAGACGGAGCACATAGCAAGGCAGGTCTTCGGAACACTCTGTCACCTTTTACGTGGGAAAAGGATCTGCACGTGAATAGATATATATGATGCACAAATGAACCAGACTGTGTACACCTAGGACAAACTGTATCCTGATCATTACCCCGATTAAAACAACGAACAGGAAGTAATGAGACACAGACTTCAGGGGTTTTGCCTGGCACATTCCATTCTAATTTACAACCTGGGAACACGACCTCCAGAAAGGCTGTGCTGCCCTAGGAACCAGATTTGGGAATGGAGAAATGCTGCCGCCTTGTGGCCGTTTCCCACAACAGCAGCTTTAAACCCAGGGCTAATGGTCACTAAATATTCACCAAACTTGCAGGTCTGTAAATTACACCTGGCCTCCAAAAGAATCCTGGGGTCAAAAATCGACCAAAAATTCAAAAGAGGGCAACCTTCCAAGAAGACAATTTCAAGAGGTACATTGTTCTCACACTTTTTTCTTTGTTTTTCCTAAAGAAAAGAGGAAGGTGTGGAAAGATGCTGAACATTAGGGATTATTAAAGACATACAAATCCAAATTACAGAAACCTATCAGCTCACACCAGTCAGAAAGGCCACAAGCAAACATTCTGCAAACAATAGATGCTGAAGGGGTTGTGGAGAAATGCATACCCTTGGTGCTAATTGGGATGTGGTAAGAGCCGCTAATGAAAAAACACAATGGAGGTGCTTTGAAAAGGGAAACATTGAGCTAGCAGTCAATCAGTCACACCCACTGCCGGGCCTACCCCCCTGAGAAAATGAGAATCAAAAAGTCACAGGCTGGCAATCCTGCGCTCCAGCAATACTTACCGTAGCCAACACTTGGAAGCAACGAAAACGTCCATCAACAGAGGAATGCACCCAGAAGAAGCCGTCCATGTACGCAACGGAATGTGACTCCACTAAAAAATATAAATTAAATTAAAACATCAAACGTAAGTAAGGACACAAGGTTTGGGGCGTTTATCAGGGCACACGGCACTCTAATTTGTATCTGAGGAGCACCACTGGCAGGAAGGTCTGCTTCCCTAGGTACCAGGGTGGGGAACGTAGAAATACTGCGGCCCTCTAGCCGATACCTGCAACAGCAGCTTCGAAATCTCTGCTAATGGTCACTTCATATGCACAAGTACCGCAGGGCTGCAAAGGAAACCTGCCCTCAAAATGTCCTGACGCGGGTGAAGGCCAAAACATTTCAAAATGTGGCACGTATTTCAAGAGAACAATCTGAAGACGTAAGCTGTAATAACGGTTTGAAAAATAAAAGGACGTGCCCGAAAGCTCCATTTCAAGGGATTATGAGACACATGCGGATCCAACCACAAAGAGGTATCAGCTCACCCCGCTAAGAATAACCATCAGCAAAGAAACTACAAACGCTCAGTGCTGAAGAGGTTGTGGAGAAATGCATACCCTCAATTTGAAGTGGGACGTAACCTGGTAAGAGCCACCAATGGGAAGAGAATGGATGTGTCTTTAAAAGGTAAACCCTGAGCTACTATATGATCCATCAGGCCCACTCCTCGGCCTGTAACCTAAGAAGACAGAATTGGAAAGACACAGGCAGGAAATATGCCCTGCAGCAGGATGACAATAGCCAAGACACGGACTCAGCCAAAAAGTCCACCAAGAGATGAGTGGACAGAGAAGAAGTGGTACGTGTACAGATGGAATATTAGCCAAGGAAAAAAATGAAACAATGACATTTGCAGCACGGTAGATGAGTCTAGAGGTAATCATGCAACTGGTAGCAAGTGAGAAAGCGAAAGACACATATCCTATCGTATCCCTTATAGGTGTTACCTAAAAATTGATACCAGTGAAGATATTTCCACAGAGAAATGTAATCACAGATTCATTAAGCAAACTTACGGTTCACCAAACGGAAAGGTGTGAGGATTGGATACATTAGGATGTTGGGGTTAACAGAGATATGCAAACACACGTGAAACGTATCATCACCAAAGACCTACGGCATACCAAGAGGAGACTACTCAACATTGGGTCATAACCTACATGGGAAAAGGATCCGAAGAAGACTAGATACATGTATGTGTGTGAAAGAATCACATCTTGCACACGCCTAGAGCAAACAAAACACTGTAATCAAATTTTCTCTGATACAAAATAAAAATTAAATTAAAACAAAACGAACAGCAAGGAATGAGACATAAACCTAAGGGGCTTCTTCCCGGCACATTCCGTTCTAATTTACAAGCTACAACACAACTTCCGTTATGGCTCTGCTGCCCTAGTAACCAGATTTGGTAAGGAGAAGTGCTGCCGCCTTCTGGCCGTTTCACACAACAGCGCTAATGGTCACTTAATATTCAAACTAATTGCAGGCCTGTAAATGACACCCTGCCATCTAAAAAAACATCCTGGGGGCGTAAATCGACCAGAAAATTCAAACGACGTCCACATTTCAAGAAGACATCTCAAGAGGCATATTTTATGCACGTTGTGTCTTTTCTTTCTTTTTTTCTTCAAAATAAAAGGGAATTGAACAATGCTCAACATCAGCAATTAATAAAGCCATGAAACTCCAACCTACATAAATGTTCACCTCACAGCCGTCAGAATGACCTTCAGCAGAAAGTCTACAAAGAATAAATGCTGAAGGGGTTTCAGAGAACTGTGTACCCTCTAGCTGCCGGGGGGATGTCAACTTGTAGCAGCCAGTAGTGAGAACATAACGGAAGTGCGTTTAAGGGTAAAACTTGAGCTACCGTGTGATCTGGTAGGTCCTCTGATGCGCCGCCTATCACCTGAGCAGAGCAGAATGGAAAAGACACAGGCTGGCAATCCTGCCCTGCAGGAACCTTTAACATAGCCAACACTTGGAAGAACCCGATAAAGGTCCATCAGCAGAAAAATGCACAAAGAGGAAGTGGTCCACGTAAACAATGGAGTATTAGCTATGGAAAACGATGAAACAGTGCCCTTTGCACCACGATAGAAGGACGTAGAGACAACCACCCAACTTGAAGAAAGAAACCGAAAGACAGATATACTATGACGTCACTCATAGGTGTTATCTAAAAAGTGATACTCATGAACTTATTTCCAAGAGAAGGAAAAGCACGGATTGAGGAAACAAAATGATCTTTAACGAAATGGAAAGGTGTAAGGAATGGGTGAATTAGGATACGGGGGTTAACAGACATGTACTGATACATATGACATATATAATCACAAAATCCTATGGGATACCAACAGAGGTCTACTCAACACGGTATAATAACCTTTCCTTTGGGAAGGATCCAAAGATGAACAGACGGATACGTTGATATGATGAACCAGATTCTGTACGCCTAGCAGAAACTGCATGATATATCAGATTTGCTCTGATAATTAATAAAAATTAAATTAAAAAAAAAAACAAACACGAAGTAGGAGATATAATCTCTTGGGGGTCTGCCCTCGCCCTGGCACATTCCACTCTAATTTGCAGCCCACTAACAGGATTTCCAGGAAGGCTCTGCTGCCCAAAAACCCAGAGTTGGAAATGGAGGAATGCTTCCGCCTTGTGGCCGTTTCCCGCAAGAGCGGCTTTCAGCCCACAGCTAACGGTCCCTTAACATTCACAAGGACTCAGGGCTGTAGAGGACACCTGCCCTCAAAACATGTCCTGAGGTAGGGAATGGCCAGAAAATCCAAAACAGGCAAAATGTTCAAGAAGATAACATGAAGAGGTAAGTTTTACTCACTCTCTTTAAAAGGAAAAGGAAAATGGATAAAAGCTCAACATCAGGATATATTAGACTCATGCAAATCTAATCTACAAAAAGGTTTCAACTCACACCAGTCGACTGACCATCATCAAAAAGTCTTCAAACAGTAAGTGCTGAAGGGGTTTTAGAGAACTGTGTACCCTCTGGCTGCTGGTGAGATGTAAAGTGGTAACAGCCAATAATGAGAACAGAAAGGAGCTGCGTTTAAAAGTAAAAACGGAGCTCCCATTCGACGCAGCAGGCCCACCGCTGGGCCTCTCACCCGACAAGACCAGAATCCAGAGGACACAGGCTGCAAAAGCTGCACTGCGGCCTTATTCACAATAGCCAAGACATGGAGGCAACCTAGATGTCCATCAACAGATGAATGGATAAGGAAGAAGTGGTCCATGTACACAATGGACTACTAGCCATGTAAAACAATGAAACACTGCACTTTGAGGCACCATAGATGAGCCTAGGGAGAATCACAGAACATGAGGTAAATTGGAAAGCAAAAGACAGATATCCTATCATATCACTTATAGGTGTTACCTAACTACTGACAAAAATGGACATATTTCCACCGACAAAGACACACAGAGACTTTAAAAAACAAACTATGTGTATCTAAGAGGAAAGGTGGTAGCAACGGATGAATTAAGATTAGATTTACCATACCTATAGAAATACAGATTAATTGGGATGTGGTAAGAGCCACTAATGAAAAAACTCTGATACAAAATAAAAATTAAATTAAAACAAAACGAACAGCAAGTAATGAGACATAAACCTAAGGGGCTTCTTCCTGGCACATTCCGTTCTAATTTACAAGCTACAACACAACTTCCGTTATGGCTCTGCTGCCCTAGTAACCAGATTTGGTAAGGAGAAGTGCTGCCTACAGATTAAGTACATATATCAAAAAGACGGAGCACATAGCAAGGCAGGTCTTCGGAACACTCTGTCATCTTTTACATGGGAAAAGGATCTGCACGTGAATAGATATATATGATGCACAAATGAACCAGACTGTGTACACCTAGGACAAACTGTATCCTGATCATTACCCCGATTAAAACAACGAACAGGAAGTAATGAGACATAGACTTCAGGGGTTTTGCCTGGCACATTCCATTCTAATTTACAACCTGGGAACACGACCTCCAGAAAGGCTGTGCTGCCCTAGGAACCAGATTTGGGAATGGAGAAATGCTGCCGCCTTGTGGCCGTTTCCCACAACAGCAGCTTTAAACCCAGGGCTAATGGTCACTAAATATTCACCAAACTTGCAGGTCTGTAAATTACACCTGGCCTCCAAAAGAATCCTGGGGTCAAAAATCGACCAAAAATTCAAAAGAGGGCAACCTTCCAAGAAGACAATTTCAAGAGGTACATTGTTCTCACACTTTTTTCTCTGTTTTTCCTAAAGAAAAGAGGAAGGTGTGGAAAGATGCTGAACATTAGGGATTATTAAAGACATACAAATCCAAATTACAGAAACCTATCAGCTCACACCAGTCAGAAAGGCCACAAGCAAACATTCTGCAAACAATAGATGCTGAAGGGGTTGTGGAGAAATGCATACCCTTGGTGCTAATTGGGATGTGGTAAGAGCCGCTAATGAAAAAACACAATGGAGGTGCTTTGAAAAGGGAAACATTGAGCTAGCAGTCAATCAGTCACACCCACTGCCGGGCCTACCCCCTGAGAAAATGAGAATCAAAAAGTCACAGGCTGGCAATCCTGCACTCCAGCAATACTTACCGTAGCCAACACTTGGAAGCAATGAAAACGTCCATCAACAGAGGAATGCACCCAGAAGAAGCCGTCCATGTACGCAACGGAATGTGACTCCACTAAAAAATATAAATTAAATTAAAACATCAAACGTAAGTAAGGACACAAGGTTTGGGGCGTTTATCAGGGCACACTGCACTCTAATTTGTATCTGAGGAACACCACTGGCAGGAAGGTCTGCTTCCCTAGGTACCAGGGTGGGGAACGTAGAAATACTGCGGCCCTCTAGCCGATACCTGCAACAGCAGCTTCGAAATCTCTGCTAATGGTCACTTCATATGCACAAGTACCGCAGGGCTGCAAAGGAAACCTGCCCTCAAAATGTCCTGACGCAGGTGAAGGCCAAAACATTTCAAAATGTGGCACGTATTTCAAGAGAACAATCTGAAGACGTAAGCTGTAATAACGGTTTGAAAAATAAAAGGACGTGCCCGAAAGCTCCATTTCAAGGGATTATGAGACACATGCGGATCCAACCACAAAGAGGTATCAGCTCACCCCGCTAAGAATAACCATCAGCAAAGAAACTACAAACGCTCAGTGCTGAAGAGGTTGTGGAGAAATGCATACCCTCAATTTGAAGTGGGACGTAACCTGGTAAGAGCCACCAATGGGAAGAGAATGGATGTGTCTTTAAAAGGTAAACCCTGAGCTACTATATGATCCATCAGGCCCACTCCTCGGCCTGTAACCTAAGAAGACAGAATTGGAAAGACACAGGCAGGAAATATGCCCTGCAGCAGGATGACAATAGCCAAGACACGGACTCAGCCAAAAAGTCCACCAAGAGATGAGTGGACAGAGAAGAAGTGGTACGTGTACAGATGGAATATTAGCCAAGGAAAAAAATGAAACAATGACATTTGCAGCACGGTAGATGAGTCTAGAGGTAATCATGCAACTGGTAGCAAGTGAGAAAGCGAAAGACACATATCCTATCGTATCCCTTATAGGTGTTACCTAAAAATTGATACCAGTGAAGATATTTCCACAGAGAAATGTAATCACAGATTCATTAAGCAAACTTACGGTTCACCAAACGGAAAGGTGTGAGGATTGGATACATTAGGATGTTGGGGTTAACAGAGATATGCAAACACACGTGAAATGTATCATCACCAAAGACCTACGGCATACCAAGAGGAGACTACTCAACATTGGGTCATAACCTACATGGGAAAAGGATCCGAAGAAGACTAGATACATGTATGTGTGTGAAAGAATCACATCTTGCACACGCCTAGAGCAAACAAAACACTGTAATCAAATTTTCTCTGATACAAAATAAAAATTAAATTAAAACAAAACGAACAGCAAGGAATGAGACATAAACCTAAGGGGCTTCTTCCCGGCACATTCCGTTCTAATTTACAAGCTACAACACAACTTCCGTTATGGCTCTGCTGCCCTAGTAACCAGATTTGGTAAGGAGAAGTGCTGCCGCCTTCTGGCCGTTTCACACAACAGCGCTAATGGTCACTTAATATTCAAACTAATTGCAGGCCTGTAAATGACACCCTGCCATCTAAAAAAACATCCTGGGGGCGTAAATCGACCAGAAAATTCAAACGACGTCCACATTTCAAGAAGACATCTCAAGAGGCATATTTTATGCACGTTGTGTCTTTTCTTTCTTTTTTTCTTCAAAATAAAAGGGAATTGAACAATGCTCAACATCAGCAATTAATAAAGCCATGAAACTCCAACCTACATAAATGTTCACCTCACAGCCGTCAGAATGACCTTCAGCAAAAAGTCTACAAAGAATAAATGCTGAAGGGGTTTCAGAGAACTGTGTACCCTCTAGCTGCCGGGGGGATGTCAACTTGTAGCAGCCAGTAGTGAGAACATAACGGAAGTGCGTTTAAGGGTAAAACTTGAGCTACCGTGTGATCTGGTAGGTCCTCTGATGCGCCGCCTATCACCTGAGCAGAGCAGAATGGAAAAGACACAGGCTGGCAATCCTGCCCTGCAGGAACCTTTAACATAGCCAACACTTGGAAGAACCCGATAAAGGTCCATCAGCAGAAAAATGCACAAAGAGGAAGTGGTCCACGTAAACAATGGAGTATTAGCTATGGAAAACGATGAAACAGTGCCCTTTGCACCACGATAGAAGGACGTAGAGACAACCACCCAACTTGAAGAAAGAAACCGAAAGACAGATATACTATGACGTCACTCATAGGTGTTATCTAAAAAGTGATACTCATGAACTTATTTCCAAGAGAAGGAAAAGCACGGATTGAGGAAACAAAATGATCTTTAACGAAATGGAAAGGTGTAAGGAATGGGTGAATTAGGATACGGGGGTTAACAGACATGTACTGATACATATGACATATATAATCACAAAATCCTATGGGATACCAACAGAGGTCTACTCAACACGGTATAATAACCTTTCCTTTGGGAAGGATCCAAAGATGAACAGACGGATACGTTGATATGATGAACCAGATTCTGTACGCCTAGCAGAAACTGCATGATATATCAGATTTGCTCTGATAATTAATAAAAATTAAATTAAAAAAAAAAACAAACACGAAGTAGGAGATATAATCTCTTGGGGGTCTGCCCTCGCCCTGGCACATTCCACTCTAATTTGCAGCCCACTAACAGGATTTCCAGGAAGGCTCTGCTGCCCAAAAACCCAGAGTTGGAAATGGAGGAATGCTTCCGCCTTGTGGCCGTTTCCCGCAAGAGCGGCTTTCAGCCCACAGCTAACGGTCCCTTAACATTCACAAGGACTCAGGGCTGTAGAGGACACCTGCCCTCAAAACATGTCCTGAGGTAGGGAATGGCCAGAAAATCCAAAACAGGCAAAATGTTCAGGAAGATAACGTGAAGAGGTAAGTTTTACTCACTCTCTTTAAAAGGAAAAGGAAAATGGATAAAAGCTCAACATCAGGATATATTAGACTCATGCAAATCTAATCTACAAAAAGGTTTCAACTCACACCAGTCGACTGACCATCATCAAAAAGTCTTCAAACAGTAAGTGCTGAAGGGGTTTTAGAGAACTGTGTACCCTCTGGCTGCTGGTGAGATGTAAAGTGGTAACAGCCAATAATGAGAACAGAAAGGAGCTGCGTTTAAAAGTAAAAACGGAGCTCCCATTCGACGCAGCAGGCCCACCGCTGGGCCTCTCACCCGACAAGACCAGAATCCAGAGGACACAGGCTGCAAAAGCTGCACTGCGGCCTTATTCACAATAGCCAAGACATGGAGGCAACCTAGATGTCCATCAACAGATGAATGGATAAGGAAGAAGTGGTCCATGTACACAATGGACTACTAGCCATGTAAAACAATGAAACACTGCACTTTGAGGCACCATAGATGAGCCTAGGGAGAATCACAGAACATGAGGTAAATTGGAAAGCAAAAGACAGATATCCTATCATATCACTTATAGGTGTTACCTAACTACTGACAAAAATGGACATATTTCCACCGACAAAGACACACAGAGACTTTAAAAAACAAACTATGTGTATCTAAGAGGAAAGGTGGTAGCAACGGATGAATTAAGATTAGATTTACCATACCTATAGAAATACAGATTAAGTACATATATCAAAAAGACGGAGCACATAGCAAGGCAGGTCTTCGGAACACTCTGTCACCTTTTACGTGGGAAAAGGATCTGCACGTGAATAGATATATATGATGCACAAATGAACCAGACTGTGTACACCTAGGACAAACTGTATCCTGATCATTACCCCGATTAAAACAACGAACAGGAAGTAATGAGACACAGACTTCAGGGGTTTTGCCTGGCACATTCCATTCTAATTTACAACCTGGGAACACGACCTCCAGAAAGGCTGTGCTGCCCTAGGAACCAGATTTGGGAATGGAGAAATGCTGCCGCCTTGTGGCCGTTTCCCACAACAGCAGCTTTAAACCCAGGGCTAATGGTCACTAAATATTCACCAAACTTGCAGGTCTGTAAATTACACCTGGCCTCCAAAAGAATCCTGGGGTCAAAAATCGACCAAAAATTCAAAAGAGGGCAACCTTCCAAGAAGACAATTTCAAGAGGTACATTGTTCTCACACTTTTTTCTTTGTTTTTCCTAAAGAAAAGAGGAAGGTGTGGAAAGATGCTGAACATTAGGGATTATTAAAGACATACAAATCCAAATTACAGAAACCTATCAGCTCACACCAGTCAGAAAGGCCACAAGCAAACATTCTGCAAACAATAGATGCTGAAGGGGTTGTGGAGAAATGCATACCCTTGGTGCTAATTGGGATGTGGTAAGAGCCGCTAATGAAAAAACACAATGGAGGTGCTTTGAAAAGGGAAACATTGAGCTAGCAGTCAATCAGTCACACCCACTGCCGGGCCTACCCCCCTGAGAAAATGAGAATCAAAAAGTCACAGGCTGGCAATCCTGCGCTCCAGCAATACTTACCGTAGCCAACACTTGGAAGCAACGAAAACGTCCATCAACAGAGGAATGCACCCAGAAGAAGCCGTCCATGTACGCAACGGAATGTGACTCCACTAAAAAATATAAATTAAATTAAAACATCAAACGTAAGTAAGGACACAAGGTTTGGGGCGTTTATCAGGGCACACGGCACTCTAATTTGTATCTGAGGAGCACCACTGGCAGGAAGGTCTGCTTCCCTAGGTACCAGGGTGGGGAACGTAGAAATACTGCGGCCCTCTAGCCGATACCTGCAACAGCAGCTTCGAAATCTCTGCTAATGGTCACTTCATATGCACAAGTACCGCAGGGCTGCAAAGGAAACCTGCCCTCAAAATGTCCTGACGCGGGTGAAGGCCAAAACATTTCAAAATGTGGCACGTATTTCAAGAGAACAATCTGAAGACGTAAGCTGTAATAACGGTTTGAAAAATAAAAGGACGTGCCCGAAAGCTCCATTTCAAGGGATTATGAGACACATGCGGATCCAACCACAAAGAGGTATCAGCTCACCCCGCTAAGAATAACCATCAGCAAAGAAACTACAAACGCTCAGTGCTGAAGAGGTTGTGGAGAAATGCATACCCTCAATTTGAAGTGGGACGTAACCTGGTAAGAGCCACCAATGGGAAGAGAATGGATGTGTCTTTAAAAGGTAAACCCTGAGCTACTATATGATCCATCAGGCCCACTCCTCGGCCTGTAACCTAAGAAGACAGAATTGGAAAGACACAGGCAGGAAATATGCCCTGCAGCAGGATGACAATAGCCAAGACACGGACTCAGCCAAAAAGTCCACCAAGAGATGAGTGGACAGAGAAGAAGTGGTACGTGTACAGATGGAATATTAGCCAAGGAAAAAAATGAAACAATGACATTTGCAGCACGGTAGATGAGTCTAGAGGTAATCATGCAACTGGTAGCAAGTGAGAAAGCGAAAGACACATATCCTATCGTATCCCTTATAGGTGTTACCTAAAAATTGATACCAGTGAAGATATTTCCACAGAGAAATGTAATCACAGATTCATTAAGCAAACTTACGGTTCACCAAACGGAAAGGTGTGAGGATTGGATACATTAGGATGTTGGGGTTAACAGAGATATGCAAACACACGTGAAACGTATCATCACCAAAGACCTACGGCATACCAAGAGGAGACTACTCAACATTGGGTCATAACCTACATGGGAAAAGGATCCGAAGAAGACTAGATACATGTATGTGTGTGAAAGAATCACATCTTGCACACGCCTAGAGCAAACAAAACACTGTAATCAAATTTTCTCTGATACAAAATAAAAATTAAATTAAAACAAAACGAACAGCAAGGAATGAGACATAAACCTAAGGGGCTTCTTCCCGGCACATTCCGTTCTAATTTACAAGCTACAACACAACTTCCGTTATGGCTCTGCTGCCCTAGTAACCAGATTTGGTAAGGAGAAGTGCTGCCGCCTTCTGGCCGTTTCACACAACAGCGCTAATGGTCACTTAATATTCAAACTAATTGCAGGCCTGTAAATGACACCCTGCCATCTAAAAAAACATCCTGGGGGCGTAAATCGACCAGAAAATTCAAACGACGTCCACATTTCAAGAAGACATCTCAAGAGGCATATTTTATGCACGTTGTGTCTTTTCTTTCTTTTTTTCTTCAAAATAAAAGGGAATTGAACAATGCTCAACATCAGCAATTAATAAAGCCATGAAACTCCAACCTACATAAATGTTCACCTCACAGCCGTCAGAATGACCTTCAGCAGAAAGTCTACAAAGAATAAATGCTGAAGGGGTTTCAGAGAACTGTGTACCCTCTAGCTGCCGGGGGGATGTCAACTTGTAGCAGCCAGTAGTGAGAACATAACGGAAGTGCGTTTAAGGGTAAAACTTGAGCTACCGTGTGATCTGGTAGGTCCTCTGATGCGCCGCCTATCACCTGAGCAGAGCAGAATGGAAAAGACACAGGCTGGCAATCCTGCCCTGCAGGAACCTTTAACATAGCCAACACTTGGAAGAACCCGATAAAGGTCCATCAGCAGAAAAATGCACAAAGAGGAAGTGGTCCACGTAAACAATGGAGTATTAGCTATGGAAAACGATGAAACAGTGCCCTTTGCACCACGATAGAAGGACGTAGAGACAACCACCCAACTTGAAGAAAGAAACCGAAAGACAGATATACTATGACGTCACTCATAGGTGTTATCTAAAAAGTGATACTCATGAACTTATTTCCAAGAGAAGGAAAAGCACGGATTGAGGAAACAAAATGATCTTTAACGAAATGGAAAGGTGTAAGGAATGGGTGAATTAGGATACGGGGGTTAACAGACATGTACTGATACATATGACATATATAATCACAAAATCCTATGGGATACCAACAGAGGTCTACTCAACACGGTATAATAACCTTTCCTTTGGGAAGGATCCAAAGATGAACAGACGGATACGTTGATATGATGAACCAGATTCTGTACGCCTAGCAGAAACTGCATGATATATCAGATTTGCTCTGATAATTAATAAAAATTAAATTAAAAAAAAAAACGAACACGAAGTAGGAGATATAATCTCTTGGGGGTCTGCCCTCGCCCTGGCACATTCCACTCTAATTTGCAGCCCACTAACAGGATTTCCAGGAAGGCTCTGCTGCCCAAAAACCCAGAGTTGGAAATGGAGGAATGCTTCCGCCTTGTGGCCGTTTCCCGCAAGAGCGGCTTTCAGCCCACAGCTAACGGTCCCTTAACATTCACAAGGACTCAGGGCTGTAGAGGACACCTGCCCTCAAAACATGTCCTGAGGTAGGGAATGGCCAGAAAATCCAAAACAGGCAAAATGTTCAGGAAGATAACGTGAAGAGGTAAGTTTTACTCACTCTCTTTAAAAGGAAAAGGAAAATGGATAAAAGCTCAACATCAGGATATATTAGACTCATGCAAATCTAATCTACAAAAGGTTTCAACTCACACCAGTCGACTGACCATCATCAAAAAGTCTTCAAACAGTAAGTGCTGAAGGGGTTTTAGAGAACTGTGTACCCTCTGGCTGCTGGTGAGATGTAAAGTGGTAACAGCCAATAATGAGAACAGAAAGGAGCTGCGTTTAAAAGTAAAAACGGAGCTCCCATTCGACGCAGCAGGCCCACCGCTGGGCCTCTCACCCGACAAGACCAGAATCCAGAGGACACAGGCTGCAAAAGCTGCACTGCGGCCTTATTCACAATAGCCAAGACATGGAGGCAACCTAGATGTCCATCAACAGATGAATGGATAAGGAAGAAGTGGTCCATGTACACAATGGACTACTAGCCATGTAAAACAATGAAACACTGCACTTTGAGGCACCATAGATGAGCCTAGGGAGAATCACAGAACATGAGGTAAATTGGAAAGCAAAAGACAGATATCCTATCATATCACTTATAGGTGTTACCTAACTACTGACAAAAATGGACATATTTCCACCGACAAAGACACACAGAGACTTTAAAAAACAAACTATGTGTATCTAAGAGGAAAGGTGGTAGCAACGGATGAATTAAGATTAGATTTACCATACCTATAGAAATACAGATTAATTGGGATGTGGTAAGAGCCACTAATGAAAAAACTCTGATACAAAATAAAAATTAAATTAAAACAAAACGAACAGCAAGTAATGAGACATAAACCTAAGGGGCTTCTTCCTGGCACATTCCGTTCTAATTTACAAGCTACAACACAACTTCCGTTATGGCTCTGCTGCCCTAGTAACCAGATTTGGTAAGGAGAAGTGCTGCCTACAGATTAAGTACATATATCAAAAAGACGGAGCACATAGCAAGGCAGGTCTTCGGAACACTCTGTCACCTTTTACATGGGAAAAGGATCTGCACGTGAATAGATATATATGATGCACAAATGAACCAGACTGTGTACACCTAGGACAAACTGTATCCTGATCATTACCCCGATTAAAACAACGAACAGGAAGTAATGAGACACAGACTTCAGGGGTTTTGCCGGGCACATTCCATTCTAATTTACAACCTGGGAACACGACCTCCAGAAAGGCTGTGCTGCCCTAGGAACCAGATTTGGGAATGGAGAAATGCTGCCGCCTTGTGGCCGTTTCCCACAACAGCAGCTTTAAACCCAGGGCTAATGGTCACTAAATATTCACCAAACTTGCAGGTCTGTAAATTACACCTGGCCTCCAAAAGAATCCTGGGGTCAAAAATCGACCAAAAATTCAAAAGAGGGCAACCTTCCAAGAAGACAATTTCAAGAGGTACATTGTTCTCACACTTTTTTCTTTGTTTTTCCTAAAGAAAAGAGGAAGGTGTGGAAAGATGCTGAACATTAGGGATTATTAAAGACATACAAATCCAAATTACAGAAACCTATCAGCTCACACCAGTCAGAAAGGCCACAAGCAAACATTCTGCAAACAATAGATGCTGAAGGGGTTGTGGAGAAATGCATACCCTTGGTGCTAATTGGGATGTGGTAAGAGCCGCTAATGAAAAAACACAATGGAGGTGCTTTGAAAAGGGAAACATTGAGCTAGCAGTCAATCAGTCACACCCACTGCCGGGCCTACCCCCCTGAGAAAATGAGAATCAAAAAGTCACAGGCTGGCAATCCTGCGCTCCAGCAATACTTACCGTAGCCAACACTTGGAAGCAACGAAAACGTCCATCAACAGAGGAATGCACCCAGAAGAAGCCGTCCATGTACGCAACGGAATGTGACTCCACTAAAAAATATAAATTAAATTAAAACATCAAACGTAAGTAAGGACACAAGGTTTGGG
This sequence comes from Lagenorhynchus albirostris, assembly GCF_949774975.1. NCBI lineage: Eukaryota > Metazoa > Chordata > Mammalia > Artiodactyla > Delphinidae > Lagenorhynchus > Lagenorhynchus albirostris. Next base: position 80,365,678 of record NC_083102.1, on the reverse strand, counting down.
GCGTTTATCAGGGCACACTGCACTCTAATTTGTATCTGAGGAGCACCACTGGCAGGAAGGTCTGCTTCCCTAGGTACCAGGGTGGGGAACGTAGAAATACTGCGGCCCTCTAGCCGATACCTGCAACAGCAGCTTCGAAATCTCTGCTAATGGTCACTTCATATGCACAAGTACCGCAGGGCTGCAAAGGAAACCTGCCCTCAAAATGTCCTGACGCGGGTGAAGGCCAAAACATTTCAAAATGTGGCACGTATTTCAAGAGAACAATCTGAAGACGTAAGCTGTAATAACGGTTTGAAAAATAAAAGGACGTGCCCGAAAGCTCCATTTCAAGGGATTATGAGACACATGCGGATCCAACCACAAAGAGGTATCAGCTCACCCCGCTAAGAATAACCATCAGCAAAGAAACTACAAACGCTCAGTGCTGAAGAGGTTGTGGAGAAATGCATACCCTCAATTTGAAGTGGGACGTAACCTGGTAAGAGCCACCAATGGGAAGAGAATGGATGTGTCTTTAAAAGGTAAACCCTGAGCTACTATATGATCCATCAGGCCCACTCCTCGGCCTGTAACCTAAGAAGACAGAATTGGAAAGACACAGGCAGGAAATATGCCCTGCAGCAGGATGACAATAGCCAAGACACGGACTCAGCCAAAAAGTCCACCAAGAGATGAGTGGACAGAGAAGAAGTGGTACGTGTACAGATGGAATATTAGCCAAGGAAAAAAATGAAACAATGACATTTGCAGCACGGTAGATGAGTCTAGAGGTAATCATGCAACTGGTAGCAAGTGAGAAAGCGAAAGACACATATCCTATCGTATCCCTTATAGGTGTTACCTAAAAATTGATACCAGTGAAGATATTTCCACAGAGAAATGTAATCACAGATTCATTAAGCAAACTTACGGTTCACCAAACGGAAAGGTGTGAGGATTGGATACATTAGGATGTTGGGGTTAACAGAGATATGCAAACACACGTGAAACGTATCATCACCAAAGACCTACGGCATACCAAGAGGAGACTACTCAACATTGGGTCATAACCTACATGGGAAAAGGATCCGAAGAAGACTAGATACATGTATGTGTGTGAAAGAATCACATCTTGCACACGCCTAGAGCAAACAAAACACTGTAATCAAATTTTCTCTGATACAAAATAAAAATTAAATTAAAACAAAACGAACAGCAAGGAATGAGACATAAACCTAAGGGGCTTCTTCCCGGCACATTCCGTTCTAATTTACAAGCTACAACACAACTTCCGTTATGGCTCTGCTGCCCTAGTAACCAGATTTGGTAAGGAGAAGTGCTGCCGCCTTCTGGCCGTTTCACCCAACAGCGCTAATGGTCACTTAATATTCAAACTAATTGCAGGCCTGTAAATGACACCCTGCCATCTAAAAAAACATCCTGGGGGCGTAAATCGACCAGAAAATTCAAACGACGTCCACATTTCAAGAAGACATCTCAAGAGGCATATTTTATGCACGTTGTGTCTTTTCTTTCTTTTTTTCTTCAAAATAAAAGGGAATTGAACAATGCTCAACATCAGCAATTAATAAAGCCATGAAACTCCAACCTACATAAATGTTCACCTCACAGCCGTCAGAATGACCTTCAGCAAAAAGTCTACAAAGAATAAATGCTGAAGGGGTTTCAGAGAACTGTGTACCCTCTAGCTGCCGGGGGGATGTCAACTTGTAGCAGCCAGTAGTGAGAACATAACGGAAGTGCGTTTAAGGGTAAAACTTGAGCTACCGTGTGATCTGGTAGGTCCTCTGATGCGCCGCCTATCACCTGAGCAGAGCAGAATGGAAAAGACACAGGCTGGCAATCCTGCCCTGCAGGAACCTTTAACATAGCCAACACTTGGAAGAACCCGATAAAGGTCCATCAGCAGAAAAATGCACAAAGAGGAAGTGGTCCACGTAAACAATGGAGTATTAGCTATGGAAAACGATGAAACAGTGCCCTTTGCACCACGATAGAAGGACGTAGAGACAACCACCCAACTTGAAGAAAGAAACCGAAAGACAGATATACTATGACGTCACTCATAGGTGTTATCTAAAAAGTGATACTCATGAACTTATTTCCAAGAGAAGGAAAAGCACGGATTGAGGAAACAAAATGATCTTTAACGAAATGGAAAGGTGTAAGGAATGGGTGAATTAGGATACGGGGGTTAACAGACATGTACTGATACATATGACATATATAATCACAAAATCCTATGGGATACCAACAGAGGTCTACTCAACACGGTATAATAACCTTTCCTTTGGGAAGGATCCAAAGATGAACAGACGGATACGTTGATATGATGAACCAGATTCTGTACGCCTAGCAGAAACTGCATGATATATCAGATTTGCTCTGATAATTAATAAAAATTAAATTAAAAAAAAAAACGAACACGAAGTAGGAGATATAATCTCTTGGGGGTCTGCCCTCGCCCTGGCACATTCCACTCTAATTTGCAGCCCACTAACAGGATTTCCAGGAAGGCTCTGCTGCCCAAAAACCCAGAGTTGGAAATGGAGGAATGCTTCCGCCTTGTGGCCGTTTCCCGCAAGAGCGGCTTTCAGCCCACAGCTAACGGTCCCTTAACATTCACAAGGACTCAGGGCTGTAGAGGACACCTGCCCTCAAAACATGTCCTGAGGTAGGGAATGGCCAGAAAATCCAAAACAGGCAAAATGTTCAGGAAGATAACGTGAAGAGGTAAGTTTTACTCACTCTCTTTAAAAGGAAAAGGAAAATGGATAAAAGCTCAACATCAGGATATATTAGACTCATGCAAATCTAATCTACAAAAAGGTTTCAACTCACACCAGTCGACTGACCATCATCAAAAAGTCTTCAAACAGTAAGTGCTGAAGGGGTTTTAGAGAACTGTGTACCCTCTGGCTGCTGGTGAGATGTAAAGTGGTAACAGCCAATAATGAGAACAGAAAGGAGCTGCGTTTAAAAGTAAAAACGGAGCTCCCATTCGACGCAGCAGGCCCACCGCTGGGCCTCTCACCCGACAAGACCAGAATCCAGAGGACACAGGCTGCAAAAGCTGCACTGCGGCCTTATTCACAATAGCCAAGACATGGAGGCAACCTAGATGTCCATCAACAGATGAATGGATAAGGAAGAAGTGGTCCATGTACACAATGGACTACTAGCCATGTAAAACAATGAAACACTGCACTTTGAGGCACCATAGATGAGCCTAGGGAGAATCACAGAACATGAGGTAAATTGGAAAGCAAAAGACAGATATCCTATCATATCACTTATAGGTGTTACCTAACTACTGACAAAAATGGACATATTTCCACCGACAAAGACACACAGAGACTTTAAAAAACAAACTATGTGTATCTAAGAGGAAAGGTGGTAGCAACGGATGAATTAAGATTAGATTTACCATACCTATAGAAATACAGATTAATTGGGATGTGGTAAGAGCCACTAATGAAAAAACTCTGATACAAAATAAAAATTAAATTAAAACAAAACGAACAGCAAGTAATGAGACATAAACCTAAGGGGCTTCTTCCTGGCACATTCCGTTCTAATTTACAAGCTACAACACAACTTCCATTATGGCTCTGCTGCCCTAGTAACCAGATTTGGTAAGGAGAAGTGCTGCCTACAGATTAAGTACATATATCAAAAAGACGGAGCACATAGCAAGGCAGGTCTTCGGAACACTCTGTCACCTTTTACATGGGAAAAGGATCTGCACGTGAATAGATATATATGATGCACAAATGAACCAGACTGTGTACACCTAGGACAAACTGTATCCTGATCATTACCCCGATTAAAACAACGAACAGGAAGTAATGAGACACAGACTTCAGGGGTTTTGCCTGGCACATTCCATTCTAATTTACAACCTGGGAACACGACCTCCAGAAAGGCTGTGCTGCCCTAGGAACCAGATTTGGGAATGGAGAAATGCTGCCGCCTTGTGGCCGTTTCCCACAACAGCAGCTTTAAACCCAGGGCTAATGGTCACTAAATATTCACCAAACTTGCAGGTCTGTAAATTACACCTGGCCTCCAAAAGAATCCTGGGGTCAAAAATCGACCAAAAATTCAAAAGAGGGCAACCTTCCAAGAAGACAATTTCAAGAGGTACATTGTTCTCACACTTTTTTCTTTGTTTTTCCTAAAGAAAAGGGGAAGGTGTGGAAAGATGCTGAACATTAGGGATTATTAAAGACATACAAATCCAAATTACAGAAACCTATCAGCTCACACCAGTCAGAAAGGCCACAAGCAAACATTCTGCAAACAATAGATGCTGAAGGGGTTGTGGAGAAATGCATACCCTTGGTGCTAATTGGGATGTGGTAAGAGCCGCTAATGAAAAAACACAATGGAGGTGCTTTGAAAAGGGAAACATTGAGCTAGCAGTCAATCAGTCACACCCACTGCCGGGCCTACCCCCTGAGAAAATGAGAATCAAAAAGTCACAGGCTGGCAATCCTGCACTCCAGCAATACTTACCGTAGCCAACACTTGGAAGCAATGAAAATGTCCATCAACAGAGGAATGCACCCAGAAGAAGCCGTCCATGTACGCAACGGAATGTGACTCCACTAAAAAATATAAATTAAATTAAAACATCAAACGTAAGTAAGGACACAAGGTTTGGGGCGTTTATCAGGGCACACTGCACTCTAATTTGTATCTGAGGAGCACCACTGGCAGGAAGGTCTGCTTCCCTAGGTACCAGGGTGGGGAACGTAGAAATACTGCGGCCCTCTAGCCGATACCTGCAACAGCAGCTTCGAAATCTCTGCTAATGGTCACTTCATATGCACAAGTACCGCAGGGCTGCAAAGGAAACCTGCCCTCAAAATGTCCTGACGCAGGTGAAGGCCAAAACATTTCAAAATGTGGCACGTATTTCAAGAGAACAATCTGAAGACGTAAGCTGTAATAACGGTTTGAAAAATAAAAGGACGTGCCCGAAAGCTCCATTTCAAGGGATTATGAGACACATGCGGATCCAACCACAAAGAGGTATCAGCTCACCCCGCTAAGAATAACCATCAGCAAAGAAACTACAAACGCTCAGTGCTGAAGAGGTTGTGGAGAAATGCATACCCTCAATTTGAAGTGGGACGTAACCTGGTAAGAGCCACCAATGGGAAGAGAATGGATGTGTCTTTAAAAGGTAAACCCTGAGCTACTATATGATCCATCAGGCCCACTCCTCGGCCTGTAACCTAAGAAGACAGAATTGGAAAGACACAGGCAGGAAATATGCCCTGCAGCAGGATGACAATAGCCAAGACACGGACTCAGCCAAAAAGTCCACCAAGAGATGAGTGGACAGAGAAGAAGTGGTACGTGTACAGATGGAATATTAGCCAAGGAAAAAAATGAAACAATGACATTTGCAGCACGGTAGATGAGTCTAGAGGTAATCATGCAACTGGTAGCAAGTGAGAAAGCGAAAGACACATATCCTATCGTATCCCTTATAGGTGTTACCTAAAAATTGATACCAGTGAAGATATTTCCACAGAGAAATGTAATCACAGATTCATTAAGCAAACTTACGGTTCACCAAACGGAAAGGTGTGAGGATTGCATACATTAGGATGTTGGGGTTAACAGAGATATGCAAACACACGTGAAATGTATCATCACCAAAGACCTACGGCATACCAAGAGGAGACTACTCAACATTGGGTCATAACCTACATGGGAAAAGGATCCGAAGAAGACTAGATACATGTATGTGTGTGAAAGAATCACATCTTGCACACGCCTAGAGCAAACAAAACATTGTAATCAAATTTTCTCTGATACAAAATAAAAATTAAATTAAAACAAAACGAACAGCAAGGAATGAGACATAAACCTAAGGGGCTTCTTCCCGGCACATTCCGTTCTAATTTACAAGCTACAACACAACTTCCGTTATGGCTCTGCTGCCCTAGTAACCAGATTTGGTAAGGAGAAGTGCTGCCGCCTTCTGGCCGTTTCACCCAACAGCACTAATGGTCACTTAATATTCAAACTAATTGCAGGCCTGTAAATGACACCCTGCCATCTAAAAAAACATCCTGGGGGCGTAAATCGACCAGAAAATTCAAACGACGTCAACATTTCAAGAAGACATCTCAAGAGGCATATTTTATGCACGTTGTGTCTTTTCTTTCTTTTTTTCTTCAAAATAAAAGGGAATTGAACAATGCTCAACATCAGCAATTAATAAAGCCATGAAACTCCAACCTACATAAATGTTCACCTCACAGCCGTCAGAATGACCTTCAGCAAAAAGTCTACAAAGAATAAATGCTGAAGGGGTTTCAGAGAACTGTGTACCCTCTAGCTGCCGGGGGGACGTCAACTTATAGCAGCCAGTAGTGAGAACATAACGGAAGTGCGTTTAAGGGTAAAAATTGAGCTACCGTGTGATCTGGTAGGTCCTCTGATGCGCCGCCTATCACCTGAGCAGAGCAGAATGGAAAAGACACAGGCTGGCAATCCTGCCCTGCAGGAACCTTTAACATAGCCAACACTTGGAAGAACCCGATAAAGGTCCATCAGCAGAAAAATGCACAAAGAGGAAGTGGTCCACGTAAACAATGGAGTATTAGCTATGGAAAACGATGAAACAGTGCCCTTTGCACCACGATAGAAGGACGTAGAGACAACCACCCAACTTGAAGAAAGAAACCGAAAGACAGATATACTATGACGTCACTCATAGGTGTTATCTAAAAAGTGATACTCATGAACTTATTTCCAAGAGAAGGAAAAGCACGGATTGAGGAAACAAAATGATCTTTAACGAAATGGAAAGGTGTAAGGAATGGGTGAATTAGGATACGGGGGTTAACAGACATGTACTGATACATATGACATATATAATCACAAAATCCTATGGGATACCAACAGAGGTCTACTCAACACGGTATAATAACCTTTCCTTTGGGAAGGATCCAAAGATGAATAGACGGATACGTTGATATGATGAACCAGATTCTGTACGCCTAGCAGAAACTGCATGATATATCAAATTTGCTCTGATAATTAATAAAAATTAAATTAAAAAAAAAAACAAACACGAAGTAGGAGATATAATCTCTTGGGGGTCTGCCCTCGCCCTGGCACATTCCACTCTAATTTGCAGCCCACTAACAGGATTTCCAGGAAGGCTCTGCTGCCCAAAAACCCAGAGTTGGAAATGGAGGAATGCTTCCGCCTTGTGGCCGTTTCCCGCAAGAGCGGCTTTCAGCCCACAGCTAACGGTCCCTTAACATTCACAAGGACTCAGGGCTGTAGAGGACACCTGCCCTCAAAACATGTCCTGAGGTAGGGAATGGCCAGAAAATCCAAAACAGGCAAAATGTTCAGGAAGATAACGTGAAGAGGTAAGTTTTACTCACTCTCTTTAAAAGGAAAAGGAAAATGGATAAAAGCTCAACATCAGGATATATTAGACTCATGCAAATCTAATCTACAAAAAGGTTTCAACTCACACCAGTCGACTGACCATCATCAAAAAGTCTTCAAACAGTAAGTGCTGAAGGGGTTTTAGAGAACTGTGTACCCTCTGGCTGCTGGTGAGATGTAAAGTGGTAACAGCCAATAATGAGAACAGAAAGGAGCTGCGTTTAAAAGTAAAAACGGAGCTCCCATTCGACGCAGCAGGCCCACCGCTGGGCCTCTCACCCGACAAGACCAGAATCCAGAGGACACAGGCTGCAAAAGCTGCACTGCGGCCTTATTCACAATAGCCAAGACATGGAGGCAACCTAGATGTCCATCAACAGATGAATGGATAAGGAAGAAGTGGTCCATGTACACAATGGACTACTAGCCATGTAAAACAATGAAACACTGCACTTTGAGGCACCATAGATGAGCCTAGGGAGAATCACAGAACATGAGGTAAATTGGAAAGCAAAAGACAGATATCCTATCATATCACTTATAGGTGTTACCTAACTACTGACAAAAATGGACATATTTCCACCGACAAAGACACACAGAGACTTTAAAAAACAAACTATGTGTATCTAAGAGGAAAGGTGGTAGCAACGGATGAATTAAGATTAGATTTACCATACCTATAGAAATACAGATTAAGTACATATATCAAAAAGACGGAGCACATAGCAAGGCAGGTCTTCGGAACACTCTGTCACCTTTTACGTGGGAAAAGGATCTGCACGTGAATAGATATATATGATGCACAAATGAACCAGACTGTGTACACCTAGGACAAACTGTATCCTGATCATTACCCCGATTAAAACAACGAACAGGAAGTAATGAGACACAGACTTCAGGGGTTTTGCCTGGCACATTCCATTCTAATTTACAACCTGGGAACACGACCTCCAGAAAGGCTGTGCTGCCCTAGGAACCAGATTTGGGAATGGAGAAATGCTGCCGCCTTGTGGCCGTTTCCCACAACAGCAGCTTTAAACCCAGGGCTAATGGTCACTAAATATTCACCAAACTTGCAGGTCTGTAAATTACACCTGGCCTCCAAAAGAATCCTGGGGTCAAAAATCGACCAAAAATTCAAAAGAGGGCAACCTTCCAAGAAGACAATTTCAAGAGGTACATTGTTCTCACACTTTTTTCTTTGTTTTTCCTAAAGAAAAGAGGAAGGTGTGGAAAGATGCTGAACATTAGGGATTATTAAAGACATACAAATCCAAATTACAGAAACCTATCAGCTCACACCAGTCAGAAAGGCCACAAGCAAACATTCTGCAAACAATAGATGCTGAAGGGGTTGTGGAGAAATGCATACCCTTGGTGCTAATTGGGATGTGGTAAGAGCCGCTAATGAAAAAACACAATGGAGGTGCTTTGAAAAGGGAAACATTGAGCTAGCAGTCAATCAGTCACACCCACTGCCGGGCCTACCCCCCTGAGAAAATGAGAATCAAAAAGTCACAGGCTGGCAATCCTGCGCTCCAGCAATACTTACCGTAGCCAACACTTGGAAGCAACGAAAACGTCCATCAACAGAGGAATGCACCCAGAAGAAGCCGTCCATGTACGCAACGGAATGTGACTCCACTAAAAAATATAAATTAAATTAAAACATCAAACGTAAGTAAGGACACAAGGTTTGGGGCGTTTATCAGGGCACACTGCACTCTAATTTGTATCTGAGGAGCACCACTGGCAGGAAGGTCTGCTTCCCTAGGTACCAGGGTGGGGAACGTAGAAATACTGCGGCCCTCTAGCCGATACCTGCAACAGCAGCTTCGAAATCTCTGCTAATGGTCACTTCATATGCACAAGTACCGCAGGGCTGCAAAGGAAACCTGCCCTCAAAATGTCCTGACGCGGGTGAAGGCCAAAACATTTCAAAATGTGGCACGTATTTCAAGAGAACAATCTGAAGACGTAAGCTGTAATAACGGTTTGAAAAATAAAAGGACGTGCCCGAAAGCTCCATTTCAAGGGATTATGAGACACATGCGGATCCAACCACAAAGAGGTATCAGCTCACCCCGCTAAGAATAACCATCAGCAAAGAAACTACAAACGCTCAGTGCTGAAGAGGTTGTGGAGAAATGCATACCCTCAATTTGAAGTGGGACGTAACCTGGTAAGAGCCACCAATGGGAAGAGAATGGATGTGTCTTTAAAAGGTAAACCCTGAGCTACTATATGATCCATCAGGCCCACTCCTCGGCCTGTAACCTAAGAAGACAGAATTGGAAAGACACAGGCAGGAAATATGCCCTGCAGCAGGATGACAATAGCCAAGACACGGACTCAGCCAAAAAGTCCACCAAGAGATGAGTGGACAGAGAAGAAGTGGTACGTGTACAGATGGAATATTAGCCAAGGAAAAAAATGAAACAATGACATTTGCAGCACGGTAGATGAGTCTAGAGGTAATCATGCAACTGGTAGCAAGTGAGAAAGCGAAAGACACATATCCTATCGTATCCCTTATAGGTGTTACCTAAAAATTGATACCAGTGAAGATATTTCCACAGAGAAATGTAATCACAGATTCATTAAGCAAACTTACGGTTCACCAAACGGAAAGGTGTGAGGATTGGATACATTAGGATGTTGGGGTTAACAGAGATATGCAAACACACGTGAAATGTATCATCACCAAAGACCTACGGCATACCAAGAGGAGACTACTCAACATTGGGTCATAACCTACATGGGAAAAGGATCCGAAGAAGACTAGATACATGTATGTGTGTGAAAGAATCACATCTTGCACACGCCTAGAGCAAACAAAACACTGTAATCAAATTTTCTCTGATACAAAATAAAAATTAAATTAAAACAAAACGAACAGCAAGGAATGAGACATAAACCTAAGGGGCTTCTTCCCGGCACATTCCGTTCTAATTTACAAGCTACAACACAACTTCCGTTATGGCTCTGCTGCCCTAGTAACCAGATTTGGTAAGGAGAAGTGCTGCCGCCTTCTGGCCGTTTCACACAACAGCGCTAATGGTCACTTAATATTCAAACTAATTGCAGGCCTGTAAATGACACCCTGCCATCTAAAAAAACATCCTGGGGGCGTAAATCGACCAGAAAATTCAAACGACGTCCACATTTCAAGAAGACATCTCAAGAGGCATATTTTATGCACATTGTGTCTTTTCTTTCTTTTTTTCTTCAAAATAAAAGGGAATTGAACAATGCTCAACATCAGCAATTAATAAAGCCATGAAACTCCAACCTACATAAATGTTCACCTCACAGCCGTCAGAATGACCTTCAGCAGAAAGTCTACAAAGAATAAATGCTGAAGGGGTTTCAGAGAACTGTGTACCCTCTAGCTGCCGGGGGGATGTCAACTTGTAGCAGCCAGTAGTGAGAACATAACGGAAGTGCGTTTAAGGGTAAAACTTGAGCTACCGTGTGATCTGGTAGGTCCTCTGATGCGCCGCCTATCACCTGAGCAGAGCAGAATGGAAAAGACACAGGCTGGCAATCCTGCCCTGCAGGAACCTTTAACATAGCCAACACTTGGAAGAACCCGATAAAGGTCCATCAGCAGAAAAATGCACAAAGAGGAAGTGGTCCACGTAAACAATGGAGTATTAGCTATGGAAAACGATGAAACAGTGCCCTTTGCACCACGATAGAAGGACGTAGAGACAACCACCCAACTTGAAGAAAGAAACCGAAAGACAGATATACTATGACGTCACTCATAGGTGTTATCTAAAAAGTGATACTCATGAACTTATTTCCAAGAGAAGGAAAAGCACGGATTGAGGAAACAAAATGATCTTTAACGAAATGGAAAGGTGTAAGGAATGGGTGAATTAGGATACGGGGGTTAACAGACATGTACTGATACATATGACATATATAATCACAAAATCCTATGGGATACCAACAGAGGTCTACTCAACACGGTATAATAACCTTTCCTTTGGGAAGGATCCAAAGATGAACAGACGGATACGTTGATATGATGAACCAGATTCTGTACGCCTAGCAGAAACTGCATGATATATCAGATTTGCTCTGATAATTAATAAAAATTAAATTAAAAAAAAAAACAAACACGAAGTAGGAGATATAATCTCTTGGGGGTCTGCCCTCGCCCTGGCACATTCCACTCTAATTTGCAGCCCACTAACAGGATTTCCAGGAAGGCTCTGCTGCCCAAAAACCCAGAGTTGGAAATGGAGGAATGCTTCCGCCTTGTGGCCGTTTCCCGCAAGAGCGGCTTTCAGCCCACAGCTAACGGTCCCTTAACATTCACAAGGACTCAGGGCTGTAGAGGACACCTGCCCTCAAAACATGTCCTGAGGTAGGGAATGGCCAGAAAATCCAAAACAGGCAAAATGTTCAGGAAGATAACGTGAAGAGGTAAGTTTTACTCACTCTCTTTAAAAGGAAAAGGAAAATGGATAAAAGCTCAACATCAGGATATATTAGACTCATGCAAATCTAATCTACAAAAAGGTTTCAACTCACACCAGTCGACTGACCATCATCAAAAAGTCTTCAAACAGTAAGTGCTGAAGGGGTTTTAGAGAACTGTGTACCCTCTGGCTGCTGGTGAGATGTAAAGTGGTAACAGCCAATAATGAGAACAGAAAGGAGCTGCGTTTAAAAGTAAAAACGGAGCTCCCATTCGACGCAGCAGGCCCACCGCTGGGCCTCTCACCCGACAAGACCAGAATCCAGAGGACACAGGCTGCAAAAGCTGCACTGCGGCCTTATTCACAATAGCCAAGACATGGAGGCAACCTAGATGTCCATCAACAGATGAATGGATAAGGAAGAAGTGGTCCATGTACACAATGGACTACTAGCCATGTAAAACAATGAAACACTGCACTTTGAGGCACCATAGATGAGCCTAGGGAGAATCACAGAACATGAGGTAAATTGGAAAGCAAAAGACAGATATCCTATCATATCACTTATAGGTGTTACCTAACTACTGACAAAAATGGACATATTTCCACCGACAAAGACACACAGAGACTTTAAAAAACAAACTATGTGTATCTAAGAGGAAAGGTGGTAGCAACGGATGAATTAAGATTAG